>NT_176521.1:1716394-1747940 GCF_000188095.3 Bombus impatiens | reverse complement strand
AGGCAGCAGCCGCTGCCATACACGAGAGATTAATTGTTATTAATTATTTTCCCGCGGCGGGTAATTGCGTCATCGCCGGCAGCGGTGCTACCCGACGGTAACTAGCAACGACGTCGGCTTCGCCGTTTAACAATGAAGCCAACCGCGTCCTTTTCAACCCTGGCCGGAAGCGGACGCTTGAAAACTGCAACCCGTACCCCAAGCCTGCATGCTCCCTACGCCACGTACTTCCGGTTAGATTCTTTCACCGCTGCACTCTCGGCCACCGACGCGGTTCAACCCTCGTTCAACCGACTCTCCTTTTTCATCTTATTCTCTTTCCTGTTAATCGCACGCTGCACCCTAGAAATCTTGTTCGACTTCAGCGATGCTTGCAACTGCCTTTAGTCCGGCTCGACTCGGGGGACATCGAATCTTCGCGGTAATGTCAGTCGTTTTACCTTCTTCACCAGCGGTTGTTACGTGGTGCGAGGTGAAGATAGGATTGGATACGATATTCTGATTTTAGATGGGCCAGGAATTTTCGAACAGCTGCTTGCTGCTGATACATTGAGATATATTTAGAATATACTAACCGATCGAATTTTCACTGACGATAGATTCTAGTTAAGCTTAAATTAAGTTTAGAAATAACTTCTACGTAGCGAGACTCATCTGGGTATCGTGACACTTCCTTATAATTTGCAATGCATCGCTTCGAAGCGTGGAAGTTACGTTCTAACATCAGGTGTTTTGTAAGGATGTACTTTTTTGTAGTTTAGAGTAAGAAGAAGAACTATAGCAGTTTTCCTTCCTGAATCTTGGATTTAAATATAAAAAGAGACGATAATATAATAAGGAGACTATAACTTGTCAGTTAATAAATTAATTACTATAGCCTCCGCATAGAAGCTATTTCATTTTGAAATATCTGCTCACTTTCTTTTCAATCCTTTATCTGTAACGATTCCTATTGTTTCAACAAGTGGAATTTACGAACACGATACTACCGAATCGATCTCAAACAGTTGCTATACAGTTAAAACACCATGGAGGCCGCTTATCCTGTCTGACATTAATCGCCTGCGGTATCGTGCAACTAGTAGGGTCAACACGGTGGTACTTTCGTTAGTTTCTGAAGGACATTGCTTTCAAGGGAGCGAGAAAGTGGTATAGAAGAAGGGTGCCAAGAGGGACAGGAAAGCTGTGTTATTTGCGATTGAAGCGGGTACCATATCCTGACTGTGTCCTTCGGTGAATTATAAGACCTAGTCCAATGTCGCCGTAAAGGGAGAACAAGTGGAACGAATTTAAGAGTACTCGGGGTATCGTACGGTGTAAATTACCCGGTTTCCACCCCTAACGTACTAGAGAATTTTCGGCTCGCTTTGTGGAAGCTTTGAAATCATTTCAATTATCGTACTTGTATTAAGTTTAGCCGCGTTTGGTTAGGTTCCATCAAAGCAAACAAAAATTGAATTAGGTTTAATTTAAATTTAAATCAACATCTTAAATAAGATAGAAAGCTTGAATTAGGTTTAGTATTTTCAAAAAAGAGAAGAGACTCGAATCAAATTTTTTACCTTTGAATTAGATTTCAAACGAGTAAGACTGTATTAACAATTGCAGTGGGAATATTTCCCTGACGAAATCTAAGTATATCAAAATTCGAGGTAGCTTTGGATTTTTAAATTTAGATTATCTAAAAATCGTGTTCCACGTGGAGGCGTGAATCTTGCGGGTGGAAAGTTGAACCAATCGTCAAACAGAGGTAAGAGGAGTGGAAATGATCGTCGCCAGCACACGATCGTCGATTCGTTTGCAGAGGTTTGATTCGTGAACAAAGGAAGGGATCCGGTGTTTTCACGCGGCACGCTCGTGCAGGCAGATCCTGCCACCTAGGCAAGCGTGCGTAAGCTTAAGCCCGTACGTAAATGCGAGTGGTCGGAGAACTTTCGAGGAAGCAGGGGGTGGAATTTGCTCTGTGGAACGAACAAGAGAGAGAGAGAGAGAGAGAGAGAGAGAGAGAAACAGAGGGAGATCGTGGAGAGTCACATACATGGGCCGAAGAAAGAGCGGCGACCAGACGAGGGTTGGGGGT
Source organism: Bombus impatiens (assembly GCF_000188095.3). Taxonomy (NCBI): domain Eukaryota; kingdom Metazoa; phylum Arthropoda; class Insecta; order Hymenoptera; family Apidae; genus Bombus; species Bombus impatiens. Next base: position 1,745,860 of record NT_176521.1, on the reverse strand, counting down.
TGGTCGACCGAGGCTGTCCGCAATTAAAATAATTCCCTTTCTGCTTGCAGCCGAGCGGAAAGAACTTACCAGCACCCTCTCGGGTGTGCACGGGTACCACGGGTACCCCCGGGGTGCTACCCTCTTCCTCTTTCTTCCTGCGCTGCTATCCGCTTCCTCTTATTCCCTCCGTCTCACCATCTCCCTCTATGGCCCCAACCATACCACGATTCCACTATTCCTCTTCTCTTCTCGTGGCCCTGGTAAGCATAGCTATTTTAATTGTGTCGTCCTCCGCCAGGATGACCAGTCCGCACGGGACGGTGCGGAATGAACGTAGCCGCGAGAGGGTGCTGCTCGAAAGCCTCGAGTATGTGGCCACGTTACTATGCTTTACTTGTGAGAATTACTGGCAACGGCGGAGCTGATTGCATCGGAGGGAGAAGTGGACAATGAAAGACCGGTACAATCTGCTCCTGGCTCACGGGGAAAAAGGAGCGCCGCTATCTGTTACCTCGCGATACTGATTTTCTGATTTTTGTAGATCCTGAAGCTCCATTGGGCTGTTTATTGAAAATGCTCGCGTAATTTCCTAAACAAGACGTTTGAAATTTGTTGATCGTATCAGCTAGGTTCTTTTTGCGTTACGTTTCAATTATGTCGTAATATCCAGCAGAGGTACGAATTTGATTTCTTGAAGAATTACTCGGATACAAGATGAAGTAAAACAGGAAAAATGCGTCATTAAATAGGGAAAAAGATTCCAGGGTAGGTTGAGAGAAGCCTGTTAAGATAAGAGGCATAGAATCTGCAAGCGTCCATGATAACCGAAGATGGTGACTACCTTCAACTAGTACGTCGGCAATACACATTTCTACGTATTATTTATTATGAAGAGAAAGAAAAACTCCTGATGGCCATTCCATTATATCAGGAAAATGATATAGGTTAATCATACAATTTATCAGTCGCTAAAGTTTACGAGAACTTCTACAAGATGTATAGGATAACTACATTGCCTATTGTCATTTAATGTCTTATTATATTTTATTTATATGTCTGGTACTTATTATGTTTATCTTAATTACAGCAAACCTAATCCATATGAACGATAGTTAACCAAGATCTAAAGCTTCACCGAAAAATATCAATAAACACCTCTCTCTTCTTCCCACCAAGCATTCAATGATGGGTGATTGTAGTTACCCTTACCAGGGCGAAAGGGCTTAATCTGTGAGGCAAATTAGCGCAAGCTAAACGTCGACGAGATGCTGAAAGCGGCACCGTGTAAACGAGCGTCGTTTCCAAGGAATGGTTCCCTGTGACAGGAGACAACGGCATCTGAAAAGAGCTGGCCGGACGAGAGAAAAAGAAGCGCGAGCACGAGACGCTGGTCTCGGTTACCGCACGCTATAGACGAGGTTGAGCGATGCGCGAAAGGTTTATTGCTCTGGCGGCTGTTACGAACGTTCGCCATGGTTGAAATTAATCCGAGCGAGGCTGTGTCGGTTAACCTCGTCAAAAGCAGCCGCAAACGTTGGCCTCCGTGTGTTTCACAACGGGGCATTTCATTCACCGTCCGCGGGTGGAGATCATCGCGACGTAGCGTCGCATACTATCCGCGCGGCTTCTCGCGTTTCTTCGTCTTCCGCGGCGTCGGTGAGATCAACGAGCCGGTACCCTCTTCCTTGTGTGCCTCGTGCGTCGAGAAGGAGAGGGTGAAGCCAACCGGAATTACGCCGGTGTGCAGCAGCCGCATTCAGTGGCTTCTTCGGCTCGAAAGAAGAGAGAGCGTGATTTTCGACGCGAGAGAATCTTTCTGCGGAGCCAGCCACGAAAGCGAGTATCAGTCTGGTCGTGGCTCACGTTGTCGCGTGATGTACGTACATAAGTACACAGTGTGAATAAAATAACAGTGGTAATGGTTATGCTATAATCATCCCATAATTCAATGACGTAAGTAACTTCCACCTAAGCTGTTAGGACGAGGCACGAATTCTTCGATTGCAATTATTATATTACCTTGTCTATCGATATTTGAATAAAGATATCGGAAAAAAATAGAGATAGAACATTAATACAATCTTCGAAAATTATACTGCACAAATTTATAAGGAACGAAGTTCGTACGATTCGCAGATCTGTTAAAAATTACTAAAATGACACACTTAAGGATGATTATAATGAAATTACGATCGCTGGAAATTCCAAAATTCTCAAAAACCCTCGACTCGTCGTTCAACCCAGCCTTTCGTTTTCCTCGGATAATACCGATGTCTCGCCTTGACGCGAAATCACTGCCGCTCCTTACGCATCAAAATTCTCAAAGTAGAATCCTATACGGCATTGTGGTTTCGCGTAGTCGAATATGCCACGTGGAGAGCGAAAAGAGAAAGATAAAGAGAGAGAAAGAGAGAGAGAGAGAAAGAGAGAGAGAGAGGGAGAGAGAGAGAGAGAGAGAGAGGTCGGAGCTGCCGGCTCGTTACGCACCAATTAAATGTGTGCAGCCTGGCTGCCAAAGATATTAGAGTCATCCGAGCGAGTGGCCGGTCGAGCAAAAATAAGTAATTAGAAATACCGCATGGATAATATACGCTGCAATTAAGGCCGAAAGAGGGCCACCTAGCTGCCGCGAAAGCAGCTCTACCTCCACCCCCTGGTTCTCTGCACGCTCCCACCTCTACGAGTCTCTTGCAGAGCCGGTGGTGCCGTGCAAAGGGGGGTGGAGCCTCAACCGGATGCGGATTCATAATTAAACACGCCCTTAAAACAAAATCATTACGGCTGTGTCGACTCGGGGCGGCTTCCACCCTACCCTCCCCTTCCCGCTCATCCCCTTATTGCCTATCTCTATCTTTTCTTCCCTTTGTCCGGCTGTCTCTGTCTATACACCCCTCTTGACGCTCTTTGCGTTGTAGGTGAGCGAGTAGAATGGCTCACGAGAAGAAAGAGACGTAACTAGGGGATGAAAGTAAGGGGATCGTTCGTCGATGTCCTCCGCCGTTCTTCAGCCTTTCATCCCGCGCAAAAATGCACTTACACGATCATGCATGACAACGAAGATCGTATTCACGTGACTAGGATCTTACAGACTCGTGCATTTATTCGCTTACTTCGCAGCGAGTCGTTTTGGAAACCGACCAATGCGAACGTGTATCACTGTCCTCTCGCCAACCCCTGTATAATCCCTGTAACAGTTATCTCTGAAGCATTCGAGGGAGGTTCCGTTGTTATATTTGCGCGGGTCGTACACGCCTTTGGATTGCATACTGGTCCAACTTGGGTCACGAGCTTGCTTGAATTTTCTTTGCAGCCAATAAACAACGTCCCTCTGCTCTTTCACGCTAGTCGCAATGTACTTGTCTTATAATATTGGGATTGTCGAATTTCTGATCCAGCTCTAAGGTCTTAATTCTTCGAGAGTCTCCAAGAATTTTTATTCTCCAGATTGGATTTCCCAAGTTTAACCTACATTTCTATATTCCTTCGTTAGTCGTTAGTTTGATTCAGAATGCCTTTTGATAAAATCCTTCGTAATAAAGTAAATATGTTAATTATCGTTAGCAAGATCGGATATCGTTTAAATAGAATTGTTAACGCTTACAAATTTGGATAATAGTATTAGTATTATTAATAAATTTGTGTAGTTTCTTCCAAAAGCAAAATAATAATTAAACAAAATAACGTGCTTGACAATTATCCTTTTGTAAGGAACGATAATCGTAACTAGGTTAATCCGACTTTATTCCTAAAACATCGTATTTAAGACCATTCCAACGCATCCTAATCGCTAACGAATTCGGAGCAGAAAAAGGGGACCACGAGCTCTCATTTAGTCAAGGGACAAAGGTATGAAGAAATCGGTCAAACAGCAAGGGAGCCATACGAATGTATACCCTGCAGCTGTGTAGCAGAGAGAAGAGAAGAAAGAAAAGAGAGAGAGGGAAGGAATACGTGTGGTAGGTACACGGTGGTCTGGTTGTCGAGCAAGTGGATTCAGCGAGTTGTACAAAACGGTGGACTAGCGGCTCGAAACGAGTTCCGTCTCCGCTCAGTGTAGCGGCGAGGATCGAAGGGAAACGGAGAGGACACCGTTGGTGGTGGAGGCATTCTCGGTCCCGTACTACGCCGCGGAGGGTGGAAGCTAGTTCTGCACACCTCCCCACGAGGAAGGACGAGGGGTTGGGCATGCGAACCTACCGAGGCATCCCTGGATTCGAACTGGTTCCACCCACAAAGTCCATCGCGCCGGTCCGGCCGCCCCGCGAGGAGCTTTTCCTATTTTCTCATAGCAGCTATAACCGACAAAATCCTCCCTCCACCCACCAACGTCATCCTCCTACGCAGCCAGCATCGGCCAGTCATCGAGTGGCTGCCGTGGATTCGTTAAGGAATTAAGGATACATGCGCAGCAAACTTTGGAACCGAGCCTCTCTCCGGCTCAGGGATGGTCAGCATTGCGGATAGTCGCCTTTTCTTTCTCTACTATTTGGACGTGGCGCGATATATCGGTGTTATGCGGCGCTCTTGGTATTCATTGCATAGGAGATTAGAATGGGAGCCGGAGGTGGAGACTTGGATCTGTTTTACCGTTATCAAAACGATGCGCCCACCGGATCTCGGATAACTCGGTTAACGGCGGGGAATTTCGGCTTTCGCCGGGCTAATTGGCTTTTGATGGGGTCGTAAGAGATTTATTTTATGCAGTTCTCATATTGACGTATGTTATCGCTGATGATGACGATGTTAGATAGATATGGAACGAGTATATAAAATAAATGAAAGATATAATGGTTGATGGTAACTATATTAAGTTAAATAAATACTTAACTCTGTAAATTGAAAATTAAAGGAAAATGGTGGTATCGTAAAGATTATTCTCTAAATCTACAGTTCAGAGGTTTGGAATGGAACAACAGTACTTGTACACTTTTCATTTTCATCGTCTTCGACTACAGTCTAATTAACACTTTCGATCATACATCTATCTTACAATAATTCTAAAAACATAAAATGAATTATTAAATTAAACTAAATTACCTCTGTTGACCATATTGCATGTGAAATTTACATCCCTTCCTACAAAAAAAAAAAAAAAAAAAATCCCTTCCAACTGTTTGGGCATTTAAATAACTGACCGTTGTAACTTTCCAACTTTTTATCTCGTTACCTTGCGATAAATAAATTTGTGACGGTTAGTATGTAATGTTTTTAGGAACCCAACCCCAATCACAAAGCTAGGTAGAGGCAAAGATGGATGATTTTGGCTCGATGAAAGCTCATATAAGCATCGTAAGTTAACTTAAGCGTAACGATCACAACTGTCACCGAAATTTCAGACGCGTTTTCGGAATACTAGCCAGGCATTTAATTACTTTCCTAGTAAGAGACGAGGGCGGGTTGGCGATGCCGCGAAACGAAGCAAACTGTCCGTAATTTCGCAAGTTGCTGGTGTCACGTCGTCCATTTATTACTCAACTTATTGTCAGAAGCAGCGGAAACAAAAGCGTGCAATAAGAACCGAGCAAGTCGGTCTACAAGGAGGGCGGCCGGAAGTCAGAAATGCGTCGCGTAAAAAGGCGAAAACCCAACGAAATGAAACGTTCGCAAACGAGTCACGATCTCCTAATTAGGGGGCTAAATACCGCTGACGTTTTTTGCCGTTGCAATATTATCATATTTAGTATGCGCACTTAGGAAGCCGGCTTAAATAAGCCCTGCAACCTTTGGAGTATGGAAGCTCCGGCTGAGAGCACGAAGTCTAATAAGTTCCACTGGTCGAGCTGCCTGCCGGACTGCGCCTCGTATATCTGCCAGAGTATTAGGCTGCTCCTTCAACGTGCCTTACTTTCTTCCCATATTTGCAGTGTTCCAATCGAAAGATCGAGAGGAAGCTACATACTTCGTGGAATATACCGAAGTATTTCTTTGCTGCTCTGGGAAAATATAAAAACGATCTTTGCCGATTTTTATAGCTTTTCAGGCAAGCAGCAATATATTTTGTCAACTTAAGCAGCAGAATTAGCAAAGTCTATCAAAATGACAAATTTCAAAATTTTGTTTTTGGAATTATTCACAAAGTATACAGGTAGGTGTTTCTTGAAAAATTAACGTTAATTTTTATTGAGATATAAATACAAATAATTATATACATATCTCTATTTATTTTTGTTATATCATTTTCATTATAATTTTCTCATTTTAATTTCCGAATTTCGTTTAACGACTTATTATTATATAATAGTGGAAGTTATAAGTTAAAGAAATGTACGCACATTGCGTGTAGTTTTCTGAATGTTTTTTTATAAATTGATGTAAACGTAATTCTCTCTTACACTATGATTAAAATTGTTACCAGACGAGGAATATATCGAAAGCTCAAAGCAACGCGGGCCACCATTTGCATCGGCTTTCGATACGTAGCATAGCGGCATTGAAATCTCCTATCTGACTCAGTTATTTGCTACTCTTTATCGAAGAATTCGATCAGCAATTTAGATTCCGTGTATTCACGACTATCGTACGATTTTATGTATACACGAATCGCATACAGAAGCGAGATTGGCCAACTATAACGTGGTGAGTTGTTGGATTTCTAAAAAATTAAATATTAATCGCATGATGTACACACCGATTGTAACAGTTGAGAAATTTCTAGGAGATAGAATTTGGCCTTTGAATGGCTCGTATCTTTCTGGCAATTTGGATATTCACAATCTTCGTGTGTTACGTACAGCATGTAGAAAATTATTTCTCCGAACGTTATAATTTCGTTGCAACTTTGTAATTGAAGGGAATTCGTCATTTCGAAATGATCAATAATCAAGAAACTTCTTTCTCATCAACCTTTAGTTTTTAGGAAACTGTCGTACCTGTAGAATAGTTGAGAAGTGATTTTGTGAGGCGAAGACGGGTCAAAGTTTCGACTTTGATAAGGGAGAAAGAGAAATAGGGAAAAAGATGGGTAAAGGAAGAAGCAGCCTAAGAGAGGCTCTAATTTACCAGGACGCGGGGACTTTGCGCCTGAGACTGAAGCTAACTGCTAATTTAAGGGTTAATTCCTTAGGAGACAAGTTGGCAGAGTTACGACGAAAATATTCATGGCATTATGCATACGCTTAGGCGGTCGGCGAGTGTTGCTAATAAAAATTAAAAAGTCTAATTGCGAAAGGTCGTCGTTGCGAAGACTTCTATCAATTTTTCTTTTTCTTCTTCGTAGTATTATGCATTTTTGTTTTGTACAAACGCGTAACGAGTGCTTGTCGCTCATAATAGATAACAGTCTTATAATTTTCGATCATTCGGACACTCGTTATTTCAATAAAATTTTACCAAACCTGAGTATTTGTCTGAATACAAAAATTTTAATGAAAAATTGTACGATTACGATAGAATATTTTGACTATGAATACCGTATATGTAAATAGGATATAATTAAGAAAATTTAAGGATTTTTAACGAAGAGACCGTTGAAGTGTTTCCATGTTTCTGTAAATTAATATTTCTCTACATTTCTACACGAAGAACATTTTAAAGGAAACGCTGTTAACTTCTGAATGAAACTCGCATCGTGAAAATTCTTTTTCAAAGAAAAGAATTTGATACAGTTATTAAAATAATTAATGTCAATCTTCTTAAATCAAGTTTGAATCGTACAATCACGTGCATGCAATTTTTGTTTTCTCGCTTAAATTGAAACCGAGATTGGTACAATTTCCCCTTAAATCAGAAGCACGCCTCATCCCCGATACTTAAATCGTCCTCCATTCGTACCGCCACTTCCTTAATTTGATTTCCACTGTCAAGGACAATAGCGACTGCAATCTTCTCGTCGTGACTTTTCGTTTCTTTTCGATATCCGATTCGTTCGGATATTGAATTTCCAACGACCTCTCGCGCACCTACAAATGGCACGCTGGGGTGGTGTTACGATGAAATATGTTCACCCCTTCTGCGCCAACACGATCTGCACTTTCTACTTTTCGCCTCAGGGATCAAATCTCCTGAAAAATTCAACGGTGTTTAAATCGTCCTGGTCAATCTATGATCGTTTGGCCTTCAATCTTTTTTTTCTGCAACTTTTAACGATTTTGAATTCCTTCAATTCATTAGACGAGAAAAGTATGTTGTTAATTTCAGCGGAAAGAGTTTTCGTGTTTTTTTCTATTCCGACAACGAACCCTTTATGTTCCAAGGATACTTTGATCAACTAATCAATGATTTTAGCATTATTTTTCTGTGACGCTGTTCGAAATGAAAAGTTATGTTTCGAAAATTGCAAATTCTTTATATATCATTTCTATCTCTTACTCGTGAAAATTTACAATTTTCGTTCAATTTAGCAACGGCAAGGGATAGATTTGTTCAATTTTATGCGACTACTGCAATATCGAATGTTTAAAAAAAGTATGTGAAATACGGTAGCAACTGCAGTCATTGATAAAAATTCACGCAAAACTACAGTCATCAATCTTATCGAGAAGATATTATGTGAACACGTGCGTGTACCAGTTCAACAGTCAGGATTCGTTTTAGGCGAAATTTTTCAAGAAATATCTAAACTAATTCAACGACACGTACAAATGACTTTTTAAGTACACATGGTGAGTTTAAAGACCGGCTGACGACATTTGCACTTGGTAACTTTCAGGGAGGCTGTAGATGTCAGGGCTTGAGCGTCTGTGACGAGCAGGAAAGCCGTGCGAGGGTGGAACATCCCTGACAGCAGGCTGACAGTCAGATTTGTACATTTTAAGTACCGAGTATTCTCTCCCTTCGGTCCTTCATTTCGCGCGATAAATAAGGCTGTAACTTCGTTTAGAGAGTGATAATTAAATTGAGACGCTTCAGGCGTCCGGTAACTTTTTTCCCAACCAAACCGAACCGCCGTCGAGCTTTCCTCAAGAAACACTTCAACGTAATCTTCTCATGTTCTACGTACAGTACGTCACATTAAGGGTTACTAAAAAGTCTTTGATACTTGGTAAGTGGATTTCAAAATAGCTTTGCTTATAATTCCCATTCTCGATCATGATGAGAAGTTCTTGCGTCTCATTTCTATACCTACGTTACAAACTTCGTAATTTTCAAAGCAGCATACAAATTTTGTTATCGATACGCGCGATCTCTTAACTGTTCGTTAATTACGAAAGATTTCAAACAAAGATCACTGGCATGGGAGCATCTGGAGAATGAATTTACTTAATTAATTAATTACTTAATTAATTACTTAATTCGTACGTTAGCTATTTTTTAAATCGATACAACGTTATCCATTTTACGCGAATAGATACAGATCTATGTGCTACTTCGATTATTTTACAATGTCCCCAGATTTCGATCAACCATGTATCCTGTATTTAAACACCCCAAAGCAGGACGATCGTTACTGTATCCTTACGCTGACAATAAGCCGACGCAAGAATCGTAGTCGTTAAACAAGGTACGACCGACAGTATTCTTTATTCGAGCGCTGCTGTCGTCGGATCACGTACGTCCGGGTCAGAGAGCCGGGGGCCAGTAAAAATAAAGGAAATTTATTCGCGTAATTTAAGCGGGTGCCGGGGCGAGAGCGTGCGTTCGACCTAACCTCGAACAGACGGAAGAGCACCGATCTACCCCGTCGGGGTTGCGCCGTTCCCGCGCCGAGTGGCAATATAGTTTCCCTAATGGCGCTTAAAAAATTTTAAAAAGACGATATTAAGAATGTGACTCCGGCGGAGAAGAAGCCGAACAAGGAGGAAAAGAGTGGAGCCGAGGTGAAGAGACTGGGTGGACAAGGAGGAAAAGTACATGACGAGGGTGAAACCAGGTTTCATTGAGGGCGGGAGGGGGGTAGGATAGGTCGAGAGACGTACTCTTCTCACAGGGGGAGGGGTAGTAGGAGCCCGGTTAATCGCCGTAAGACAACCGGAGAAATGAGCGAACAGTAACGCGGGGTTGAGCTGGTTCCTTCTTCACGCTTGGTGAGGGTCGAGGGGGTGGGTTAGGGTGGAATTTAAAGGAGTGTCGAGTGTCGGGCACGGAGCAGGTAGGAGAAAAAACGCGAAGAAATTAAAGATGAACCTTCAGTGAAATGGGGCGTGAGTTTATAAGGACCCTCCGTTTTCGAGACATTCTCGTTTCTTTCTTTTGTGTTTTATCGAGGCAACGCGACGCGACTAACGCTATTTCGTCGGCTTGATCGAGCCTACTACCAGATTAATGCACTTTATATCGTTACATGCACAGCACAGAGATGATAATAGACGAGTACTGTGCAGGAATTGTGGTGAACGAGGAGAATAGGAGAAGAGTTTCAATCCTTTTATTTCTATAGATACTTGCAGATGCTACATTTTATTAGATATTCTATAGCATAGGCAAATTCATAGTTGATCAGCTGTAATGTGTTTTTGCAACCAGTTCTTCTATTCGTTTAAATATATTAATCCGTAATACAGAAGATAGGATTTTTGTCATAGAATGACAAGGAAAAGAGTACTGCATCCTACAATTATTTTTGCTTCAGTTATTTTTACGGAATGGTCTGTATAATTTGTTCGAAACTGATGTTATATGGGTAAATATCATATTTTTCGAACATTTATATTTTACTACAGTTTGTTTCATGATAGGGTTAAATAGTTCTACAGCGTAATATCGCAGGTTTAATTTAATGAATCAAATCAATAATCGGGAATTGGACCATTAAATTTTGAAAGTAAATAGAATTATTTAAACGCGAGGCGGATGACTTGAATTCCCATTTCCTTCTCAGTGGCCGATAAAACATCGTTTACCAGTAACAATCGTGTAAGAAGGTAGAGAAGGCGAAGGTTCCTTCTTGAATACAAAATATCAATCAGCTTGAGGGGAGAACAGGGCGAGAAAAATATTCGGTAATTACGACAAGCTCCCTTGATCGTCCGACAACCCCAATCACCGTCATCTCGATTACCTTTCGAGGACGGAGATTTCGATTCTTTTTAAAAGTTCCTTCCCATTAGACGGAAGCGCGTCTTATTTTTCACAACGACGTTTTAATTCCACCAAGGTCGAATACGATTGATAGAACGAAAGGAATACGAATAAGATATATAAAAAAAATATATATATAAATATATAAGAAATCAATGATTAGAGATATTTATAATTATACGATGAAACCAATAATTGTAATAAACCACTTAGTACCGGTGTATATTTAAAAAAATATGGCATTAGAAAGGGTTAATTAGTTCCTAAAATCGTAGAATAAAATGAACTGGCAACGGGACGAAAGGAAAACGAATACCAAAAGGAGAAACTCATTTCCAAGGTATCGTCGTTCATTGCGGGAAACATACAATATTCCGGTTATAAGCTTCCGAGGCCATTTTCCTTTCCACGCATCCTGGTCGTCCCCTTCGAGGTCAGAAAATCCACGTTCCAGCGTGCAAGGGGGCGCGGTATTATAACGAATCCTCGCGGAAATTAAAGGAAGGACCTTTATGTATTCTCTCGAGAATTCATACGTAGCCGGTTAATTACGAAATTCAAATTAACACAAAAAATGGGAGATCTGGAGGTGGGTGGGGACGAGAAGGGGTGGTCGAGGAGGTGGAAGAGATGGGGGCGAGAGGGTGGCCGACGTTTTTTAAGGATCTCCCTTTTTAAGGTTACGGACTCGCCTACTTATTACGTTTCTCGGTAGCTCCGCTGGCGGTCTGGCAGTCGGTTATTTACCTACTCGAGGTTTTAATTACCTACCCCCTAGCTCTACGCTGGACAGAAAAGTAATCTTGGAAGTATGTGAAAGCGAGCACAGAATTTACGTAACGGACGTTAGAAACAAAGTAGGTATATTGGCCTTAGCCAAGCACTTTTCTTTGTTAGCATGAAATAACGTCTGTAGAAATAATAAGAATAGCAATCCCTCCTTTCTCTGTATTACTGCTGTACCAAAGCGGTTGTTTCAGTTTCTAGACGAATGCCGCTCGTGGAAAATTTCTACGATTATATCAGTTGCTTGAGTTTTTCTTAAATATCAAATAGCCCCAAGATCTATTTAGGCTAGGTACATTCGTTTCTTACGTTCTCCTGCGTGTTTGGTCCTTTCTTCTTAAAAATCATACAATTTTCATAAAACAGATGTAATGTATTCCTTATTCTAATTTTATCTTTAACAATTAGCGTGATGTTAAATGCACGTACGAAGTACGGACATACCACGAGTTACTGAAGAATTTTATTTTCAAGATTTTTACGTATTATGAATTTTACGCAAATCTTCACTACCTTTATTCGATTACCTATATTCTACAGATTACATATGTCTATATTTATCTACAATATCTTCTTTCCCTCTGTGCTAAAAAATCGATTTAACCCTCTATAATATTTTAATACCACGTAACTTAAATGGGCTTCGTTTCAACCTTCAAAATATACGAAATGCGATCGAACGTCTATGAGAATCCGATGCCTGCGGCTGCCAGCCACGATGCTGGGTTATCGTATCGGCGTTACGAGCGTCGTAAAATGTTATAGTTGCGTTATAACAAGCCATGAGAAACGGTGGCATGTGCTGAGAAAAACGAAGGAGGTTAAACAGCGAAAACGACCGAGTTTGCATTTATGTATCACTGCGAGTGTAAATTGTCGGGCCAGCGTGTAAAAAGGGGGCGCGAAATCAACGATTTATTGCGATGTAAAGAGCGAAAGCCCTGATTATTGGCACGTTCAGAAGCTCGTAAGGGTGAAACGACGCTGAACATTTTTCAGAATTGTACTTCCTATAGTCGAACTTACCCTAATTAGCAATATTTTCGGTTTTTTATTAACAGAATCATGAAAACTATGAGAAGTTAGAGCATTTATTTCAACGTCAATGTTGATTGTGTTTGTTTAAAACAATTATAAACGTTAATGCAACACAGAAAAATATACGGGTGTACGAAGAAAAGAAGAAATTTCTAACTTTGAGGTCCGAAGAGTCTCAAATTCATTCATTTAAACAAAACGTTTCTATCTGCCAGATAGTCCTAAATGCTTGGCGCGTTACTGTACAAACGCAACCCTTTCTTCAGCCCGTTAACAGAGACGTCTGTTTACATTATAATACCGTCGTCTATAGAGAACTCAATCAAACGTCAAACAAGATGAAATACTATGGTAACATTTTCCGAACGCTATCTTCAAATAGTTAAGTCTCGATCGTAATATCGACGTCTACGGTAAGTTACGAATGAAAATCGCGCTTAACGACGGCGATAAGGGAAAACTCGGCCTCGCGTTCCTCCTCGACGTGGCAGGTAAAGCTTATAGCTTGTAATATAAAGCCCAGTTCGGCGAGACGAAGTCGGAATAAACGGAAATTACCGGGGCCATCTTGTAATTATACGGCTAATAGGAAGGTAATTTAGTGTCTCGAACTCGAGTTACCAGTGCTGCGGACGACGTCTGTAGAAGCGGTTGGTAGCCTGCGTTGCCGCGGTCTTCGCGGAAAATTAAAATAATAAACGGCATCGTTAGGATTCATCATCTGATTTTAATTTCCATTCCAAAATGATTGCGCATTATCTCCGGGCCGCCCCGTAACACCGTTTCTGGATTTACTGCTCCAGGGCCAAGCCAGACGTTGCTCACCCGCTCGTTCGTTCACCACCTCCCTCCTCTTCGCCCCTTTTCCCTTCGTCTTCTCTAATTTTATAACCTTATTCTTTAACCGATTCTCAGAGAGACTGTTCGTTCTCCATGTATCTATCCTTTTTCTTGATTTCGAAGAATCTCTAAATGATTTGATATTTACAGATTATCGTGGATGAAGTTTCTGCGTTCAAGAATTTCTTTGAATATTATTTCTTTTGTTTGTATTGCATTGTGATTCCTTTTGATATTATCGTCTCGTATATATTGACGTTTCATCTAATATTAGACAATGAGAAAATATTTGAGGGTATTTGTTTGACTGTATCGATTTCGAAAATAAAAAATTATCAACGACAGCGTTAACATAAGTTTCTTTGATGATAGATTTAAAGGGTTAGGAATGCGTGGGGAAAGAACAATTGCAGGGTGGATTGAACGCGTTATTACAGACGTAAAAAGATTGAAGACAATTTTTTAAATCCATCTAAATTGATACGTAACTTTGCGTAAGAACGATGAAAACAGGTATTGAAAAAGTTTCGTGTAATGCAGCAGATTTCTAATAAAAGCAACGTCGTAACACTGCCTTCGATATAGTAGCCAACTCGCTTGACTTTGTCGCAGTTACGGCAGTTGCAGGGCTGTTCAAATTTCACCTAGCTTTTACGACTATAAGACTATGCAATCTTACGTAGAAAAGCGAGCCGTTACGTTGCTTGATATAAAATGTAGCGATGAAATTGTATTTCAGTTACTTAGGTACTAAATAAGTTTTTAAGTTCGAACCCCAAAGCTCTAAAGTATATCTATTTTCTCTACAAGTATTTCATTTCAATTTGAAAAATTAACTTCATCTCGAATTCAAAATTTCGTAATCTGTATCATTTTTCCTCTGTCCCCCTTAAACTAATTCTAACAGATGAAACAAGTCCACGATGCTGTCTACAAATTCCTACAAGCATTGCATGAAAAACAAACTACGAGCTACTAATTGTTCAAACAATGTCATAAATATTATCCTGTACCTTTCTAATTTCACGTCCAGTGGAACAGGAATAAAATCTTTTGGCATAGAAGCAATACGAAAAAATCCCTATCACCAATCTGGCTGTCTTATCAATATACACGACGGAAACGTTATAGCAAACATTCAATTTATTAATAAACTTGACCAGAATAGCTATTTAAATCGCCGCGTTGCTGAATATTCTTGTCGAATGTGTGAATTATGTGCCGATCATTATGTCGTAGTAGCGGGAGAGCGAACATTTCGACACGGTTTTATAGGAAAAACGGAGGTGAAAGCGTCGCGGTGGCGCATCCCCCATCTCGCGCGACCGACCAAAAAATATGCGCCCGACAATTTTTTGTTTTTTTCCCCCAGAATCCTCGGCCATCTCTCGTCGTACGTTTCTACGGACGCGTGTTATCGCGATCGTAACGACGCGAGGGCGCGACCGCGAGTACGCATCGGACGTGCGTCCCGACGATTTTGGAAAATAAAGTTTATCGCCTTCGTGGCCTCGCAGCCACTCCATATAATGGCTTGTCCGCTCGAAAATGTGAAAAGTATTACGTCGTTGCTCGTAGATTTCGACGTAATTTTTATGATGCCGCGCCAGCTCAACGTGTCGGCGAATACGATGATGGGAACGCGTTTTAGGACGGAATCTACCACCTTTTGTAACGATACATTGTGCGAACGGTCGTGAAGGAAGACTATGAAATTACTATTTTAACAAATTTTGCTTTTTCAACACCGCGTCCTAATGTACTAATTCTTATCGTTTTAACGTTTCAGAGTTAAACGTTTATTTTCTAGATCGAGAATTCAGACAAATATATTTGATACTTACGCGAGGTTAAATATAAAAAAGAAAAAAAAATAAAAAAGAAATAAAAAGAACGAATTTCAATATTATCACTGTTTCGTTTGGAAAACTAATGAATTGGAAAACTAGCAAATTTACAAAAATTAGCGAAGAAGTAGGAAGAAACGATACCTGCCGCTTACTACGGAATTATCCAATATTTATCATCACGTCACAAAATTATTACCATTTATGCCTATAAATCTCACGATCTACAAAAATAGCTAATATATAAATCATCACGACTCGCTCCACCAAGATTAGTTACCAAAATCTCCTTGGACTATCAAAATCTTTCATCCTCTGGATTCCTTCTAATGACAATTTTAAAGATACGAAACTTGGAAATACCTGGAGTAAGGGATCTGATTGTGTACAGGGTGTACGGTTAGGTAAATGGCTAATTAACATTACAACTACCCGGCAGGAATCTCTGGTCGTCTCGGCAGCATTGCTGATGTTCCGGTCGCGTTCTCGCCGGTGGCGGCGTTGTTCGTACTCGCGTAATTTAAGTGTGCCACCGAAGACACGGTTTCGCCATGCGACGCCCGGCATTATCATGGTAATTTGTTAGAAACAAACATTATAATTCCAGCAAGAGAAGAGAAGAGAAGGAGGCGAGGAAGCTCGGGTACCGCGACGTTGGGACTCGCGGCTCTTTGCCACCGCTGGAGGAAGAGGGTTGTGTCTCCGTAGAGGTGGCAAGAGACTGAAGAAAAGTGGTAGGGGACCAGGACCGGGCGCTTTGCTCGGAACGGCCAAGGGTTAAGACTTGGTACCCAAGTTAAAGGCGTAAGATCTACCGTGTTTTGGACAGTGTCCATTGTCTTGGGGTTATTTATTAGAGACGGCGCCGCTGGCTTCTCGTCGTCGACGCGGCGAAGACCAAACTAAGATGGTACTCTGTGCCACATAACGGTGCTGGGATTTATATCTTGGTCCACAACCAAAACGCCATTATGCCATGGCTATGCCGGAACCCCTTCTCACCCGCCAACACTGCTGCCCAAGGATCTTCAACGGAACGGGAGATTCTGCTTGTACACGATTCCGTGGGTGATTAAGTCGCATGGATGGCCGCAAAGTTTTCCATTTAAATGGATGGCAATTAGCCGTGATCAGTCTTATTGTTCGAGCTGGTAGTACAATGGCATTAAGACCAGCCTTCTGTGTGCGCTGTCGCTGAAATTATTGCTCCCTGTGTATGAAACAAACATCGATGTCTCCTTTATCTGGTATATAGAGTGTTTATACGTATTTGAACGCTGCTTATAAAGTCGGATGAGTCTATTCCCTAACGCATATAGTTTAATATCCGAGCAAAGATATCGGTCTGAGAATTAATATGAATTGGTAAAATAACATTTTTTTATAAAAGGAGATCCATTTTAAGATGGTTTGATAACTATATTACAGTCGTATGTCAGAAATAAATGCCAAGTTTCGGATAACTACCGTGAAACGTTATAAAACGAATAATAGATGAATCGGTTCGATGCAGGGTGAAAACTCTCCAAGTGTCCGCCCGGAGGAAGTCGAAGAGGAACGGGACTTGAGGGACTAGAAAAGAGGGCGTGAGAAGGGGAAAAAGAGAAAGAGGTCGAACGTGCGCGTCTTCGAGCTCAGCTTCGGTAAAGAAGAGTAGTAGGGGGATGAACTCGCGCAGCCACCACTAAAATCCGTGCTGTGTGCCACTTCCTGCGCGAGGTGGAGCCGTGGAATTATTAGATATGCAACCGCGACGGCTGGCCTCCTACCGGCATTATTAAACTTAGTTATGAATGCCCATTAAAACTGTAAAGGAAATGCATTAGCCTGCCAAGGTATTCTAAGGCTGACAAAGCCACCCCCTGCGGATCGCCTGAGCCACTTCAGCTCGCTTCAACTCTCACCCACCACCGGAATATCCCATCCTTCGATACTCAGGGCAATCGAACATTCTTAAAAGGGAGCTTTCTTTTCGTTTTTAATATTCATAAATGCTAGTAGGAATAGAACGAGATTGTAAACAATATCGAAATTGGAGTATTACAAGATAAATAATTTGACGAATTTATACGAAGTTAATGATATTGGATTGTATATGTATCGGAGCTTAATTTTAATCTTTTGAAATCCTAGGATAGTGAAAAAAGTTAGGATTGAGCACAAATTAGCCAGTTTATGCGCGGAGTACGAAAAACTATACCTTCTTAGAGATAAATGTAGAATTAATTTAAAATAATTAATTCCTTGTGTTATACTTCCTTCTGTTCTCTCTACAGCATTATTTTTTTTCAAAGAAGAATCGTGAACTAAATTTTTAATACACTTATCTCGCATTTTCTGCCATTTTCAGTATTTTAAAAAGCTGATTTCCCTTTTTGTCTTTGTTTCCACCCTTGGTTCGTTTCAAGCGACCCCGCACGCGTCCCGTAAGATTTAGGTCAGGCCTCTATTTATCACAGCACAGTTTTTAGTAAATTTGTGAATCCAGTGAAAACAAAAAATGAGAAACGAAGGTCTAAAGGTCGCATTTCGCGCAACAGAATATGCGAACCAAAATTTCTTAAAAACATATTTACTTGCTATTACGAGACTAGTAAGAAAATGAAACAAAATTCATCTAACCCAAATGGGATAATGATTTTCAGTTAAAAGGAAACAATATATCGTAGATGCCTATTAGCACGGAATCATTGTCATCGTATAACATCGATAATGGAGAATATTCAAAGTATGTTTCACGCATACATGCTACTTTCCAAGATACAAGGAGTATTTTAACGGTACTCCGTTTTGCATGTATACTGCCTTCTTGGAAAGATAAAGCCAGTGTCTTGGCTGAAAGTTACATATAGACATGCTTAAAGGGTGTAAAACTTACAAGATTATATTCAAAGTTTTTTATACGTTCCAAAATTCGAAAAAAAAAAATAAACTATATCTTCAGTAAAAAAAAAGCATTATTTTGATTAACCACTTAGATACGAAACGTCTACGTAAAAGTTTCAGCGTTAATTGTAATAATTTTAAATATCAACGCTTGAGAGCTATGTTTTCATAATCTCAGCCACAAGAAAATCAAAAAGTAAAAAATTCAACTTTCTATTCGAGAGTAAAAAGGACACACGATCCTCTGTTCGAAAGATCAGACGAGAGTCACAACGCTTGATGAGAAGACGTCTCGATGGAACGCAAAGCCTGGGCTTCGACACATATTTGTTTTACACCCTGTACGGTGGTGAATTCCGTGTACGGTCGTACAAGCAAACGACGGGGGTGCAGGATGATCCACCAGTCAGTTGACAGGCACAGGTTAGGTGGTCTTGTACGTGCTACTGAACGAGGAGATACGTGGAGCAATAAAATTCACGGGAAGTGTTTTACATTGGTAGAGTGGAGCCCTGTGTGCACTGTGGACAGGGGCGCCAGGGTGAGAGAGAGCCTCGACGAATTCAGTAAGTGGCGGACAATGGCTTTTGTGGTAGACATGGACCACCTCATACCTCTTTTCTCTCCTTCCCTTCTCTGCCATGCGTATTTCGTTCTACCACCATGCCACGCTGATACATTTTCGCTGCTGCGTCGTTTTCTTTCTTTCTTCAACGAGCGTTGGGGATTGTGATGCGATGTCGAAAAAGAAACGCAACTTTAGGCAGCAGCTATGTAGTACGAATTTCCCTCGTTTGTTAATGGTCATATGCATATACATACATACGTATATGAGTATAGAGTGATGCTGATACAAATTCGTGGTGGAAATTGGGTTAAACCATTTGGGGTGCCTTTATGGTCGGAGAAAATCAAGTGGTTCGTTTAATGTATTTGACAGTCGTTTCTAACGCGTTTCTTACTAGATCCATCTTATTATAATTTTCAGTTAATCCATTAAGAACCAAGGTTGTATAAAAAAACATTTCAGTTGTAATTTTTTATTTTTTCAGTCAATTCTGTTTTATACTTGATTTTCTTTTCGTTGCTGTTTCTTCTTTCACCAAGATCCTACAATTCTATGAACTATTCTTGTTTAAATTCTGAAATTCTTTTAGGGTCTCACTTACATAATAATAAATCTCTGTACAGTATGTATTTACATATTATTCTAATACACATTTCATATCTTGATATATGTCTCTCAATAACGCTATTTAATATTCTTTAATTTATTTCTATAGTATAAGCCAATGTTTGATCCTTAATGCATTAATAATTCCTTATTATATCCATTTAAGAAAATTTTATAGTATTTTTCTTTCAAACATAAAGAAGCACCAAGCGTAAGATAAACGTTACAACACACAGTTTGAAAATATTTCCAGCGACTGAGAAACGGAGAATAATCTGATTAAAGCTAGACACCTAGCTTTTTTTTCGTACTCTGTACGTTTGGAAGCACGCGTGTAGCTACGCGACCACCCCTATACGTGTATTCTTATTGCCACGCGGTATACCAGCGTGTCCGAGTATTTACCTCTGGCAAGAAACCTCGTTGTAGGTACAAATGTCACCGTAAAATTGCTTTTTAATTATCGTCCAGAGGATTTTGCTTATTACGTGATATTCCATTCTTTCAGCCTGAGACAGGATTTTCCGTTGTGCGTTTCGACCTTGGAACGCCATTCAGAGAGTAACCACTTTTAATTTAGATAAGATGACCTCTTCCTACTGGATAGTATGTAGAAAAGCTCACGTAAGCTAGGTGAATTGCTACCGTACCATACATCGAAAGGATCTCACAGCTTCTTTGTTCCTTTAACATACTAGAACTATCTATGATCGAGATACAAAGCTTGTTCTAAAGAGATCAAAATGAAAGGTATTTGCAAAAATCCAGTCTTGCGAATTTATCAAATTGTCATAAAAAATTACAAATTGATGGTCTTTATCGATAATTCCAGTAACGACAAAAAAGATATTACTACATCAGAATTTTCGCGTTATTCTTCAACTTTCGAGAAGTCAGAAGAACGTGAGAAGCTACGGGCAGTGACGATCGAATTCGATTATTTTCCATAGATCACCGCGTGACTTGACGATCCTAGAGTACAGGAAAGAATTAAAACTTGTAGGTGGGAACGGGGCTAGAAGGAGGAAGGCTTGTTATCTCGACGAGAAGGACGGGCAATTCGTTAGAGCGGCGGTAAATTCGCGAATTAAAGAACTTATTCCATTTGGGCAGCCAAAGGGGTGTGAACGCTTCCTCGTTCGTATTATCTCGCGTCGAGCGAGAAGAACAAAAAGGGTGGTGGTGCAGGTAGAGGGAAACAGAAAGGCGAGGACCAACGACGGTAGGGAATAACCTGTACGAACGACCAGGGGGTGGGTGTCGGTGGGGTCGGTTGGAAGGAAGACGAAGGGAGAAAGAGCAGAGAAAGGGACAGAGAGGACGCGTTTAGACGTTCGTTCCGCTGGTAACAAAGATAACTCTATGCAATAAAAATGATTCAAAGTTTCCCGCGGCGGATGGTGGTTCCGATGGCGGAGCGGTTGACAATAGCGCGTCTTTGTCTCCGCCCCACACCCTGATGCTACCCCGCGTTGCCTCTTTCGCCCTCCTCATCTCGTCGCCACCCCCTTCTACACTGCCTCGTCCGTATCCTGCGACACCTATCTTCCGGTTTAAAGTCCCGCCGTGCGCGCCAGGGAGGAACCTCGCTAACTTTTATTATTTACGACCGATATTTCAGTCGGCCAACGCGCATGCACGTACCGGCCATAAAGTGGCCCTTGGAACTCGGCGACGATTCAATTGAGTCTTAGAAAAATTATCAAACGAGTCTTGGTCATTCAGAATCATTGCCCTCGATGTTAACTATATGTAAGGTGAGAAAAATAAGAGGGCAGGTTATTAGGTATGATACAGGTTACTAGTTCGTTGCTTCGCAATTGGATCACGTTTGGTTTGGGTTTGTCAATGTTTCCTCGGGACTCTTCGTAAATATTCTAGAAATGAGCGTTTTAAGGGTATTGTGTAGAAAATGGATGTTGATAAGTAGATATCTAGTGAAACATTTTAAAAGCATGTAATGTGAAATTTAATGATTTAGAGAAATATACGTCAGTTGTCGCTTTAATTGCTTGTTGCGTGTTACTAAGGCGTTATACCTATTGACAGACGTGAAACAAATATAGATTAATGTATTATGTATACTTCAAAGGAATGTATAGTAGGTTAGTAATAACTGATTAATCTTATCCCAGAAGATACGTATTGATAACAGATATATAAAGAGAATTTAAAACGAATGTAATTAAATAAGTGAAGCGACGAATAATAAAATTGTAATTGGTCGATTCGTAGGCAGAAATATGTCTCTCTCGTTTAGAAATAAAACAAATGTTATATTACAAGAACATATTTTAACTCAGTTTTTAAAATCATCGCGCACGCCAACAACGTATTGCTTTATGAACAATTGCTACTCCCCATACTTCCATCTACCCAATAAAATTCTACCAACCCAACAAGTCCTTTAAATTTTTTCTGGAGATCGAGTAGGGAGGAACAGCTACAGAAATATCCATAGAAAAAGGGGTGGACCGGCAGAAGCGGATAGAGGCACCTCAGGATTTTCCCTTATCAAATCAACGGGTGAGCGAGCGATGATCGGTCCCCGAAGAGAATGAGAGAGATAGAAAAAGGAAGAGGACGAAAGAGGTTGACCCTTGGCGAGACTTCTCTATTCCCCCTCGGCGCGTACTCTTTATCTACCTACCTACGAATACCCATACGTAACCCGGTTGAAGGGTCTGAATTTGCATTTTATTCGCAGTTGTGGACCGCGGGTTCGTGGGTAACGTTCCTCCGCGGTACGGACATTTATTTTAATTAAATTACTCCGGAGCGTCGAACAACCCATTTCCTATAAATTATCCCCTCACCGGTCTTTTGGTCTCTCGCGCGTCCGCTTGGTCGGTCGCGGTGGCGCGCGAGCGCATACACCAGGACACCCAGGCATTAATGTAGCCGCTGATCCCACGGTGCCATTGAAATGAAATAAAAGCACAGCCGAGAACGAAACGTTCTGCCCATTCTCACCGTAGCGAGTTCGCCATGCCGCTTCCCTTTCATTTACCACGTAATCATTTTCCACTAGCGCGCGTATGTACGTACACCGATTAACCAGCGGGACATGGTTGTAGTGAGAGGCGCACGCGCCCTCCCCTACAAGTGTGTATATTGGTATCGTGGACCATAATTTAGCCAGAGCTTAATCGGTCCGAATCAAAAGTTCGCCGGAGAAAACGCTTTCGCGGTAATCGTCGTAAAGCGAACGCATCGTGCCGCGGTAATGGTCCAGGTTATCGAGCAACTTCTGCTTAACCAACGACCAAATGTCACTCCCGTTTTCACGGAACCATTAGTCCGACCAAAGTGATCGGCCCTTTTCGCACGACTCTCGTAATTTCTTTCATTGCTTGGGAATTTAAGCTTATCCGTTGAATGTACTTTTAACGATCGAGATTTTTAATTGGAATAAGAGCATAGCGTAAATGGGTTGGTGAAAAGCGAGTTAGGAAGGTTTATCACGTTTATCGATGACTGGGTTTTCATTCTATACTTAGGCTGTATTCTATTTGTACATGGTAAACTTTTACGAGGGTTGATTGCCACATTTCTTTTGACGACAAAATTTTGCATATATATAATCCTTAATAATAATCGATATCCAAAGAAAATTTAATGATTGAACAAATGGGTGACCAATTAATAAAAGTGTAAGAATGAGATTTGTGTAAAATCGAAATTTGTATGAGTCATTATACAAGAAAAAATATTAAAATGAATCTGCACAAAATTTTTAAACATAATAATATTACTGCATTAAAACATAATAAATACAAATTGCTGCTTCAGTATAATTTTTACTGTACTGATTGTACACTTTTAACACTAATATACTATAAATTTTTTAATTTTTCGGAATTCTTTTAGTACAGATTATATACAAAACAGGTTACAGTATAGAAAGTAGTTTCTAGATATCAATAAGTAAAATTTATATAGCATTCATAACAAAAAGTGTACTATTTTCATGTATCAAAGAAAAAAATTTTTTTAATTTTCACGATAAAGTTTGAATAATTTAAAAGAACGAAGTATACTATAGTTTTATTTCCATTATATGATGCTTATATTTCCATTACATGTTATAGAAGTTTAAACGTACAAAGACAATAAAGCAAAGCGCTTGCGCACATTTTAAGAAGCGTTATGGAGGTTAGTTAGGTCTGTATACAACAAACTATTAGACGTAAATGTATACTTCATCACTGATTTCAATTCATTTTTGTAGAAATCATGCAATCTGTCTTTGAATTAAATGTTGTTGACTTACTTGATAAGGAACATCGTTTTTTCCACGCGCTGCCGCAACGTTTAATGCCATCACACAAAATTCCTTCGGATTCCACACGTACAGCATATTGTCACGAATTTCTAAGATATTCCTCGTATCCTTAATATTCTTTGGCAAACTCTCCACCAAATCTACAAACAAACGTTCTTCGTTCAAACGAAGCGGATCCGTATACGAATTCATTTTCGTGCGAAACGAGGTTATAACACGGCGCACTACACCAAACGACAACAACGAAGTTCCTTCACTGGTATATTTGGCGCGCAAGGCAGCCACCTTTGCAAAGTCACATATGCGTGGCGACACTGTCGCGTAAACTTGGTTATTCGTCTTTAGATTTTATTGTGCTTTTCTCTAATAAATTTAAATAAAAGAAAATACATAACAAACTAAGGCTATTTATTCTTTAATATCAGGTTATGATACGAATAGTATAAAAGTATAGCCTATTTTTTTATTTATATATGTATGTTTGACTTCAGAATATTTTTCATACAGATAACATTATGCTGATTTTATATTAATAAAAATTTATTAAAAGACTGATGAGTTTGTATTTTACTTGTAATATATTGTATTTTCTTATATGCAAATTTCTAAAGTATGTATACATGTATACATTTACGTCAATAATGTATATATATATATATACATATATATATATGTCAATATGTATATCATATCGTATGTATAAAAATTATTGTTTTACAAAAATATAAAAATCCGATTTCATTTATTTCAATACAAGCATTTCGATTTTATTTTTATATGTCGGAGAAAAATAAAAATACTTGCTTCTGCGAGCGAAGGCCCCGGAGGGATTCGAACCCTCGATCTCCTGTTTACTAGACAGGCGCTTTAACCAACTAAGCCACGGCGCCGTTGAAATCAGATTTTTATAACTTCTAATTTACAGATAAAAATTTGTAACAATTTCGTGTACAGACGATCTATATTTTTTTTTTCTTTATTTAAACCGACCAAGACAAAATTTGGCCAATCAAAATGAAATTTTCTGGATATCATAGACTAAAATAGGAGACCTGAAATATAAAACCCTAGCTTCGAAAAATCATGCATTCGAATACAAATACCTATATACGTATGTATAATAGATCCTTTAATGCTAGCATGAATATGGCTGAGATACAAATATACGTTACGTATATATTACACTCAAAACTACTTAATGAACGAAAAGAAACGATCCTTTTAACCTCTTAGGTACGGTTGAATTTTGTGCAGGGCTGTTTCTCTGTACGACAGAGTTTGATGCGAATTACGCGTAAACGATACAGCACTGCAATATGTAATGGATAATGCTGTTCTCTACGCAAGCTTCTCTACTGTTCTCTACGCAAGCACATTGGAACGAAGTTTTTGATAATTAAATTATAATTTTTCTCAAAGATATAATGCATATACTTTAACTGGAATAATTTACTTTAATAATTAATAATACAATTGAGTGTGATATATTTTAAAGCACGGAACGACACATAGACCCACGTTACTCATAGCGCGATAGTGTTTTTCAAATTGCTCTTTCTTTCTTTTGTTTTGAAGCGACATTCTGAGGTTGAAGATTCTAAAAAATTAGAAGGATACGGATCGGCCTGTTAAAAAGAACATCTAATAATGATATATTTATTTTAACGGAAAGTAACAATTGATGTCTGATAGTGACAATCAAAAATTGATACTGTTATCAAAAACAAAGATTATATATTCTGCCTGTATATTGTTAACACTATTATAAAACATTGCGAGAATGAAAATAGTGTAAAGCAAGACAAATGAAATACATCATTTAATTCAAACGGTAAGCGAATGAATCAGTAGAGTGGCGCGTTGTAATATAAGATGACATCCGCGAAAGTCACTATAGTGGCGCATCGCACCTAAGGGGTTAAAAACAGACATCAATATTGGTTGTGTTAAATAAATCATGAAAACACTGTCGCCAACAGATCTAATAGCAGCGGAGATTTATTACATATATAGGGGGTGTATAGGGACCTGTATCTTCAGAACGCATGACCGCGAAACTAAGATACATTTTAGATCAACAATTTTATCCAATGATTCCTACCAAATTTTGTCCCGATCGGCCACTGGTGCCATTTGAAATAACATACTATTAATATAAATTGGAAGCAAATATTACATACCATTTATTTCAATACTTCTGTGCTAATAATCATTAAATAACTAATCATGGAAGACTACTTTTAAAAACAATCAGTTTAGTTTCAGATTTAAACATCTACATTTCAAATACAATTTCTTCATAATAATCTCATTTCATTTCATCATAGTCTTATCCCATAATCAAATTCGCATAACTGAATTTTACCTTTAATCTATTAACATCGACTTCATGCACCCAATATGTAATATTTGATGATAATTTTCCTAGTAAAACAATAATTATAGTCTCACAATTATAAAATAACGTTAGTATTATTCTACTTGAAAATGTTATTGTTAATGTTAAAATCAGGTGCAAACGAATGAAAGATATTGATTTTACGCTTATTATTGTATAGGTAAAAGATTCCAAAAACAAAAGAAACCGCCCCCGGGTGGGCTCGAACCACCAACCTTTCGGTTAACAGCCGAACGCGCTAACCGATTGCGCCACGGAGGCCGATGGTAGCGATGTTTTTTAAGAAGATGACAGTTATTTCATTTTTATTTTATTATATTTCGTTATCAAACTCATATAATTGATATGTTTAACTGCTTAATAAATGTTGAATCTATTTTCGCATATTTTGTTTAATATTATTTCTGAATATTCTTCGTTTGTAATGATATAAAAATGGAAGACGATTTTTCACTTCGATGTGATTTGTAATACGTATATAGTACATCGGTATTGAAAGAGATAATTTTACGTTTATTCAATAAAAAAATATGAAATTAATAAATATACCTAATTCTTTGGTATACTTAGTGCGAAGCGTATACAATAGCATAGTAGTTTTTATACAACAGTTCGGGAGAATATAACCTCTCGACTTATAACGTTTTACATTTTCATATCACTATGTATGTTTTCAAATGAATCATATGAGATATCGAAAGCGTTATTATGAAAAGAAGAAAAAAAAAGAAAGAAAAGAAAAGGAATGGAACTGTACGGTAACACATTAAATACGAAGACAGTCTATACATATTAAACTCGTTCAAAGCTAAACATCAAAATAATAGTATCCAATTTTCTTAATCTTCACTCCTGCAAGTTAGTATAATATGATATACATTTTTTAAACTTCTGTCTCGTTTGTATCAAACGTCTCGTTTTATCTTCGATAAAATATGTAAAATCATATCTCAAATGCATATCGAACAGATGTAGCTCACTTAGGACCTACTGCTAACGAAATATGTATCAGTCCCTGAACCGGCAGTGAAAGAAGGGCTGCGTCGAAAGAGGACTACAATGCGTGGTGTGCTAACCAGGAAATAGTCCGGCAGTTGCGTCGAAGCTATATACGGTTAATTAAATGGGGTTGGCTCATTAGTAACTGTCTATATGCAAGGCGATGGCCGAGATGCGATTGGAGGGTGGTCCCAAGGTGATTTATCCGTCACGATGGATCGCAGATGTTCGACTGGTACGTGGCATGGGTCGTCACAATCCCGTAATTAGGAACGCGTTTCGTTTATACGCATGCATAATGAAATCATGTTCCTTTTTTTCATATGATGGATCGATGATAACGCTTGTAATTGTCACGTGACATGCATGGATTATTTCAATATATGCGAGTCTTTATCGAGTAGAATGTTATTCTTGTCGATTTAAAAAATTGTTATGATATACTTGAATATTCTTATATAAGAGAAGTATTTGCAAGTAACGTCATTATGAATCATTTCTAACATTAAGGGATTTAAAATCTATTTCTGATTAGAATGATTAAAAATGAATCGTTTTAGGAACTGTAGAAGGAGAATAATTGTAACTGCAGTTTTCTCAATGTATTTAGATACTTGTTGTCAGGTATCTCTAAGCAACTGTGCAATTCTAAAGTCATTATCTCCTAGCTACGAGCAAAATAGAAGGTTCAGAAGAAGATAAAACTTGGAGTCGTGCATTTTTACAACTGTTAGTTTTGCTGGTTCACTATTTATTACGTAACACCATCCAATTGATCCTAGCCTTAAACCAGCTTTCTAAGCATACCTACCAAGAGAAGACACTTTGGTTTGGGCATGCTGACATTAACGGCCCGTTTAAATTGTGCGTTTAATTACAAGTAAGAGACAGTCGCCATGAAATTTATCGGTCACTGTTACCATTCCCTCTGTTCCTAATCTACGAAGCAGATATCTACGGCTAAATACAACAGAACAAGTCCTTCGCGCGCAATAAGACGTTCCCCGTTGCTTTTTAGTGTCTGTCCTCAACCATGTGATTAGGTTTATCAGAAACTTATGTCAGGTCTATGATAAGCGACCAATTGCAAATTCTATGAATCGCTCCTTGAGAACATAAAAAAGAAAGATAAAAATCATTCCGATTCCACTGTAAACTTCGAATTTCTTGTAAGTCACTTTTAATTTACTCTTAACTGAGAAAAGAATTTTGCGAACAGTTGAAATGAGAAATCACTCAAATTTAAGGAACTTGCTAATCATAAAAAATATGATTTCTTGGTCGAAAATGATTTAATGGACGCAGCAAAATACCATCTTTGAACAACTCACTAAAAAACCAACAAGAGAGAAACCACTGCATATATGTATATGTATAGTGTTATCAATGACACGTGAATATTAACCTGACTTTAAAATATTTGTTCTCAGTATCGAGACATTTCGTTTAAGAACAGTATGAGGAAATGTCACGTTCATAAAGAGCGCCTCTTACTGGATAGAAATTCATGCCCATAAATCTAAGCGGTTCCGCCGAGAGGTCGAATCTTTCTCTTGAGTTCACAACCCCGTGTTTTCACCTTCTCTGTTTCGCTATCAAGCTTTTCTTTCTCTCTCTTTCTGTCGTTTTACACCTCGAAAACCCGTCTCGAAAGCAAGGCACTTTGCAAGCCGCGGTTGGATGTCTATGATGAAGGTGAGCACATCCTGTAACGATGTAACGGGTGAACATTGCTCACGAAATCATGACGAATTCATTCGAACTGCGAATTACCTTCCGGTCGACGGAGTTTCGCTAAATGTCCGGAAGAGGGTACATATGCAAAACGCGTGATCATCAATATTCCATCGTGGTAAACGTGGCCGAGGAATCTGGAAATTCTGTCTTGCCCCTAGTATTTGCTTACTTCGCCGGATAAATTAGAAACCGTCGATTAATCAACAATTCTGGTTCGTTAACCGCCAGCTACCCCTTTTCTTCGTTACCCAGCTCTAGGTATATTTTGGAATTATATTACGTATTATTTTTCTTTATATGTTTGTTGTATATTATTATCATGTACTATTGTTATCTGAACTATTTTTCTGCATTTTTATACGAGTTAAGTTGTTGAAACATTATTGAAACGTACGAAGCTCGGAAGTAAGTTATCTTAAAGTTCCAAGAAAATAAAATGTTTCATCTGTTATTTACTTATCATTTTTACTTGATTAGCATTTGATTATTTTCTTTATCACGAAGATATATTTTCGATAACTGTATGACAGGGTTGATT
>NT_176521.1:1663503-1715614 GCF_000188095.3 Bombus impatiens | reverse complement strand
TCATATTTCGAAGTAACAGTGGAAACCACGTTGCTGTCTGCCTAACAATCAATTTAGCCTTTGGCTTTAACATCAAAGCTATGGTTGTTTCTCGATTCATCCATCAACCGATGATCGTCGGACTCGTGCGTGTGGCAGAACGAATACCGAACACCCGGTAGACAATACGTCTTAACACTCGTAGGTTATTGTGGCGTTGAAAGGGAGTAACTTATAGGGGCATTGGGAATTACCAGTTTATTATTAGGGAGATAGCATAGAGGGCCAAGATCAGGGGTTGCTGTTAATTCTCCTAACACTTGGCTCCCCGGAGAGAACACGCCGCCTTAAGACTTCCACCGTCTCAACCCATTCCGCCATGCAGCACCGACATCTTGAATCGCTGCCGTGTTAATTAGTACGACTTTAAACGCACCCGCATGTGGTGGCAATCAGGACTGGTTGAAATGATTTCGCTCGTCGCCCACGGAAAGATGTAATCTGTATTAATAACACCGTCTGAGCAACTGGCACAACGTTTGCAATTGAAAAATCAGTCTGTTCAGAGACATTCTTGAGAGACACTGTAGAATGCGATGGTATTGATGATACAAACTTATATAGACAATATTATATTCTTATTAGCTTGTTGCATGGTAAATGAGAAAATAATTTAAAAATCGTAGGGAATATGATAAGTTACATCTTTCGTTGTTGTCAATTTTATATTACTCCCTTAATCTCTTTCTTTGACTTTGGGGCTAAACATATGTTTCTACCAGTTTCCTGAATATTTCCAAAAGATATTGATGATTACAATATTAGTAATTGTTGATTTTTTATAAAACTTTATAGGCATACCACTTATTTCTATAAAGTGATCATATCTTCGAACGTAACAGATTGTTTCCTCCTTTTTGTTAGAATAATGTCCGTTTAAACTCCAAGTCTCACGGTCTTCATTTGTTTTAAAACGAGTATTTGTAATCGAAGTGAGAATCGTCCAATTTACTTATCTGTAAAGACCGAAATCATCATACTTTCTTCCTTATGCCGTATTCTATCAGAGACAAGCAGACATTTTTTTCGCATTCCATCTTCCCTCTATAAGAAAGTTAGCGTCGTCGAAAAAGCTATCTCGCGGCGAATGTTTCTCGGCGATTACGCGAATCCCGATCGAAAGAAGCGGAATTCAGGAAACGTCGTGTCAGAATGAATTCACATTTGATTCCTCCACACTTTACATGCGACTCGTACATACAATGCAGTCCATCGGAAGTTGTCATCTACCACTTCCGCTATCTGACTGCAGCATGTCTGTCTGACAGCCACCCCTTCGTTTCATCTCCACGAAATTCTGACGTATTCGCATATAATGCGTATGTACACGTACGTTTTCAACCCCACGGAATATCCATAAGCTTTTTCTACAAAGAAGTGCTTCGCGAGAAGGATGACTTCCATTCGCAACGAAAGGAGAACTAATAATCTGTCATACGTATAAATCGAATTAAAAAAGCTATTTCTACGAAATACAGGTTTATGTATTCGCAATGAATATGTCTGGCCAATCTAAGGTCTCATCCAAATTAGTTCAGTTACTTGATGTTACTTAAGTTCAACAAACATTCGATTTTTGATTTATTTTAATGTAATGTTCATGTACTTACGAGAAATCGAAAGGTATAGATATGCACGTGATATACAAAAATATATATAAAATACTCAAGGTAGAGTATTCTTTTAATAGTATCTAGCGGATATAAGAGATTTGCGTTTAGATTTCGATACTGTAATTTTATTCACAAAAGTATGGGTTTGCATAAAAATCCGCAGCTGAATTTTAAAAATTTCCTTCACGATTTGGCCAAACTACATCACGTTTGACGATATTACGTGAAAAATCAAACTTTAATGTACAATCCAATAATGGTGCGACATTCATGAAGAGGCTCTCTTTACGCTCGGTACAAAGGCACGCGCGTTCTGAAACCATTTTACCCTAATTACGAAGCGATCCTATTTAATTATACAGAGTGTTTCGTTCCTAGTCTTTTTACACGATTATCTCTGAAATTATTTGTCATCGAAATGAATTGTAAGGGTGAAAGAATAATCCGTTTTGGGCATGATACAATAAGAATAAGCTTTCTTTGAGATGCGTGTTTTAAAAATTGCGTTAAGTCAGCTTTATGAGAGAATTTCAACATTTCGAATATACATATGTACAATTCAATCGTATACTGCGATGAATAATTGTAAGTGGAAATGATATAAACATAAAATAGAATTAAACGAAATAAATTTCTATAATATATAATTAGATATTCTGCTGATAGGATGACATAGTTTCAATTTCTGCCTTATTATAAATATTCATCCCCATATTATATATAACATTCATCATATTATTATATTATTCCATAATAATATTCATTCAAGTTTTCATGATGACATTCTACGTTATAAATTTGTTAAAGATTGGAAGCTTTTAATATAGAAAATAAATTTGATATTGTAGCTTTAAAAATGCAAGAAAATAGTCGTTTACGTCAATGAAGCGAATAAAAGAAGGTCCTATTTTCGAACGCGCATTAAATACGAATAAACCACGGCAATAACCAGCTCGAACATTTCTCTTGTCCTTATCTCCGACATTTCATTAAGCATGAGTGCTTTCGCTGAATCGCCAATAGGAATCAACCAAATCAATTATGGCTAACACCTAACAAACTTCCAGCTAATTACTTTCTTGCAGGTATATCATCGTTGAAAGGGTTATGGGGCAGTGAAACATTCATATGTTCTTGTGGCCATAATCATGAAACGTTATAAGTTCGCAACTGATTCTCCTGATAATACTCCCCCTAAAATTCAAATCTTCTCATTATCGTACAATTTATCCGTTTCATTTTTTTAACGCTACAAAATCCAGTCGTGTCTTTCTGATCAATTATTGAAATAGCTGAATCGATAGAAGCTAAATATTATTATATTTTCACTAACAAGTACAATTAAGCTTTTGTTTTGAAAGAATATATTTAATATTTTTCTATGTTTTGTTAAAATAAAGCGGCTAAAATAACATTAATGCTCAAAAAACATAAAGAAAACCGTCTTCGTATATAATGACGCCTTATTCTATTGATCGAATTTGTTAGCGGAAAGAACCACGTTCATGAAATAGGATGAAAACACATTTTTCGAGTGGTGTCACTTTTGTTGCAAGGATGTGATATGCCCGAATTAGATAATCCGAAGATTGATTAAGAGAAAAATTGAATTGTTGAGCAACGTGTTAATCCAGCCTGAGAACTGGAACATTTCTGTAAGCCAGGGAAGATGAGTTGGCGTGGCTTTGACGTATGGAAGACGTCGAGTGTGGGTTCGTACGGTGGTGTCGTCGATTCGTCTTCCCTTGCCTTTCACCGATGGCGAATCCTTTTCGTTCTACAATTCTCCGGCATCTTGTATAAATGGTGCACGGGTCTGGCAGCCGTCCGTTGGCCAGGACTACATCGTTCTTGCGCAAGATTGCTCTGTTCCGTAGCCTGTTCGATTTATCAATCGGTTCCTTCGGTTTTCATCTCCTTTCATCGTCTTTACAGACATTCGATTTCCCCAATTTATTGCTCTGTCTGCTGTTTATATGCTGTTCTTATACGAAGATTACAGGTGGAAAAAAGACATGAAAAGTACAAATTTACTCATTTTCCAGTTTTTATGTTATTTAAAAAAGTTACAAAAAAGAATAATTAAGTAGGGGAATAATCTATTATGTTCAAAAATATATACCTTTTCGAAGAGACAAATTCATGAAGTGAAAGAATTAACGACATATCTAATATCAAAATTATTATAACTAATATTTTTGAAATCAACATTTTTGTTGTAAATATTTGTCAGGAGAACCCATAACTAAATTTAATAAAAAAATAGTTTCGATAACATAGGTTGAATTATGTGGTAATATTCAAGGTATTGAATCATAGAATTGCTTTCACGTGAGAAAGAGAAATCTGACTTATGTCTTCCTCTGTGGTATTCGATCCTATCGTTCTACTTCATTTCTCTGTTATTCGTAGATGATGTCTACGTATGTATTTTCTCAGTCACAGCAGTAAAATAAATTCTATCACGATGGCCGTATTAATATAAACAAGTTTCAGTCGCGAATGGAATCCCTGACACTTCTGAATGAAATAAACTTACGGTTGTAAAAGTCGGGCAAAGATGAAGCTAGGGACCAAGAGACCAGCGTGATAATATATGTACAATATTTTTAATTGTTGACGTTAAAATGTGCCCTCCTGCTTTTTTTCTCGTTAACGTGACGTGGCTACGGGTGAGGGTCAGGAACGTTCCCGTCACATTTTCGGTCGAGCCCTCCGAGTTATTTATTTCACGCTTAAAGAATCACCTACCGTCCATACCGGCGTTATCCGCCATTGTACATGGTCGACTTTCGGCGAACTGTCTTCTGCAAGCACGGTAAAAATCCGACACACGATGTCGTTCAACTGTCAGGACGATATTATAAATTGTACAAACACGAAGTTACAAGAGTTTCGGAAATATTTTACGTTTCGGTTGCTTAAATATCTGTACCCCGTGGAAATTTTGTGTTCAATTTGTAAGAAACCTAGTATTAGTCATTCTATTCTTAATTATTTTGTGTGCCAACTATAACTACACTATCTATGTTTATGCAAATTCACACTTTTATAGATACAACCAATGCATTGAAACTTAAATAAAACTGTTTTTTTATTAACGACTTTATCTTGACTGAATCATTATGGAATAAATTTTTGATCACAGAGCATGAAAAGAATTTTAAAAACTAAATACACAGCTACTATTACGCATATTAAAGGTACAGATTCTCATAATGTTAGATTTCAGAGTTGGTAAATTAATGGAAACTCGAAGAGAATTAGCATTAAAACAGTTACTTAGATGGTTATCTCGAATATATCATTCGTCCTACAATTTTTAACGATTACCGCGAAAATAACTTATTTGTCGGTCTTGGATCTAACTCTTAATATCTATTACCATGCTTTTACTTGTTTCGAACTGTACATTTTTTTTTTGCAAATAGCCTTCACGTTTCACGTTAAAAGTAATTACATTCACCGGTAATTACACTAACCGCGAGCTCACGATGTCGTGTGAATTTATGACGAATGCAAGAATGGCGTGCACGGTGAACGGTTATACGTATACGGAGTCGCTGCTCGCATGACAAACGATCAGGGAGGGTCGATCGAGTATTGGCACGATCCGTGCACACCGAGCGATATAAATGAATACGACATATAAATGAATTGTGTCTCTGGGGTCGTATCTTACGGGGAATATGAAACATTAATGGAGAAATGCATTTTCGCCAACGGAAACGAATGGCTCGTGACTGCCTGTCGATTTATTTCCTACGAAGGATTCTGTCACTGACGACGTCCGGAAGACACGCACCGGAATCATTATTCGGAGGAGGAACCTCCAAGGAAACGTCCAGAACGTAGCTTCCTTGCCAAGAATTCTGGTAATTGATTTTCTGATTTGATGGATGATCTGAATCGGTTTTTCTACGCTATTTTATGGTTACTCAACAACCGTGAATTTCATAAAAAAAAAGAAAAAAAACGATCTATAAATATCCACACGGTATATAATATAAAATATAAAATACTGATGTAACCTTTTCCAGCTTTTCTAGTTTTCACTTGAACTAATTGTTATAGTTTTATGTAGTGATACCTACTCGACATACGCGAGCCTACCTTTACCAGTGAAACTTACTTATTACAGTCGTCTATCCCTTGTACATCGTCCATCGTTGATACCCTCCAACACTAACAAGTTGTAAGAAGATACTCATCATTCCGTTTAGTTGAAATATCGCGAGTAGCAAAGAGAAAGCAAGATCCAGCGTAAAAGGCGAACCAACCTCGCGGAGGTCTAGGGAGGCGGCAGATTGCGCCGTCGGGTATTTGCATAATGATTGCTATTACTATTACCGTAGCTGGTAGCTAATCTATAATGCAGTTTACACGATAACCACCAATGCATCGGGGACATGAAGATATCCCGTTAACATTCCTAGCGGTGAGGGAAGGGAGCGCTCCCTTCTACTGTGCAAACATCAACGAGATGCTATCACAGCTACGGTGTATCATCGCAGTTGCATAACATCGTCGTCATCGTCCACGAAACGAAAGGCTGAATCGTGCTTGAGTCGGTACGGTAGATATCGCCGATGGAAGGTTAAGGGGTCGCTAGCCGACCGTCTTCTTATCGACTGGAAGCGCCATGCAAAACGGCTCTCTGACTCCCCGATAGAAAGGGGTAGCTGCAAACTGATCTTACATTATTTTCCATTCGCGCACCCTTAATACGTCTTCGTCCGCGTTGAGCGTTAATAAGCCATGCGAACGACTGAGTCTTTTTTGAAAATATTTGTTCTTACTTTTCTTATTTAGTTCTTTTCAGATATTCTCTTGTAATTTTTCTCTTATTTATCAATATTTCAAAAATATTAATACCTTATTTATGTGGTTCCCTTTAGGTATTTCTTAGATCTCGGTAAAATCGTAAAATTAAAAGGAAGACGAAATTGTCTTTGCCATTAGTCATCGAGTTAATTTCTGTAGAAATAATTATTGGGTTAATACGTACGAAATGTTTTTTCGAAGTTAATGCACTGATACTGTTCATTACATATTGTTATGCCGTTAATCGTTATCAAACATATCTATGCAATAAATCGTTTCTGTACGAAGAAACTTTAAAAGCAGTATTTGTAGACTTTGCAAATTCTGGAACTGATTGAATTTTAAATCGAAGATTATTTCGTATGAAATATAAGGAAGCAAAATAAAATTAAAATTAGTATCTATAATGAATCTTAGGTTTTCCTACTTTAACTTCGTAGTGTTGTGTGTAAACTTTCGCTGACCTGTTCGATAGAAGACTAAAGATTTATGAGTATCGTTCGAAAGGATACCATAACGTGTTTCAGGTTTGATAATGCCAAAAGAATCGCTGGTATTTTGCTGGTTCTCGTACGAAATTACAGTTTGGCGTGACCATCGTTCTTCAACTTCGCGTCCATTCGTCGTTCCTTAAAAAGTATGATTTGCATAGCGACCGAGTGTCACTTTGGTTTCGTTTTGAGGAATAATATCGTACACACGCTGCTTTTTCTCATTCTACACATTTACATTCGGATAGATGCACGAATACGTAGTTGACGTATAAGTTATCTAAAAACCTTTCAATGAATTTTCGTGTCTCATAGGAGAATGCGTATTTACGTATGGTTTTCTCCTGTTATTGAATCCCGGATGAGTTATGGCCATCCAATAGAGGGAGCCCATGAACAATATATTGGATTCACGATACGCATTTCGCGTGCTTCGCGATACTCAAATTTCACTCGGTAAATCACTGCTGCCTTATTCGTTGCTGCTTTAAGGGGGTTGACGACAATCAAAGATGCCTTGATTCTCGAGCAGGAAATTCCATTTTCTTTTGTCATTACGATTTTTTCATAAAGTCTACACATCGAACTATCTATTTAAGGCAGATGTGATTAATCTGAGCTCTACTGGTAGACATACGAGGAAAGTTAACTACCTATGTGAATAAGATATGATTATTTCCTCAGAAATTTTCAAAACATTTCCCGGTACAAGTTTGCAGCTTTTGTACTAATATCTACGAATATTTGCAATGTCTTTTATTTTAGTCGTCAAGAAGTGGTCGATTCGTGGTTTTTGAAAGAATCGATCAGTAGGATCGAGTGCGGATTGAATTATTGATTACGACGAAATTAAAAAAACGGGATCCGTTGTTGCGTTCACGTGTATCGTAGATTATATCAGCGCCACCCTATCAATTTCAACCCTCGAACAATATCTGGCAAACGGGAAGATATCGAGTGCCTTGGGGGGGCGTGATCCCTTATGTGTCTTGTCGTATTATAAAATATTGACATGCATTCACGGTAGATATTTTAGGTGACGCAATGCTCTATACCAAGGTAGATGGGGACAGCTTTAATAATACAGCAGCCGATTTTCAAGTTTCCCTGAATGTTTTTCATTCCGCTATTCCCGTTTCTCTTTGCCTCCCTACGACTCATCTTTTTGTCGTTCGATTCTTACGTCAGGTGCCTTTGCTGCATTTATTTCTCTGGCAAGCGATTAATCCTTAATAAAATGCTGAAATAAAAATGTCTCTGTATTTTTGCCATTGCTACATATGTGCAGTGTCCTACGGATTACTTGATAATTTCATTTATTAAATCACCCTGTTATAAAAATTGATCCGATACAATTCTTTTGTTAAATGATGTATATTTATTCGTTCAAATTTGAAACGTTCTAACTACTAGAATTTTTCTCTAGATTACAGCAATGAAATAAAAGTTTAGAGTTCTTTCAGAGACGAATGGTTTATAATTAGATGATAGACAGAACTAATCCCTGTAAGCATAAAAGAAAATTTACCAATATAGCAAGACAACAATTCGCTGAAACAGCTCATTGAAAGAATCGGGAGGATCGAATGATTCAGTCGGGTTGTAAGCTTGAACGCAGGGGGTAAAAAAGTGGCTTCTTATATTGGTGGAAGAGGAAGAGGACGGCAGGCATCGCGCCGGTATCGGCCGGCGTCCCTTCAATAACCTCGATACAAAATTCTTTTCACCGTTGGCCTGAATGCCTATAGGAAATATGTGAAAGGCCGTCTGATTCAGACGGTCCAGTGTTGGCTCAGGGCTTTCTGTGCCTGTACGGAACGGCCGGCGTTTGCAAGGCGTCTATAAGCCACGGGCTGCCGTAATGAAACATAAATTATTCAATCGAAATCAGCCGCGTGCACCGAGGCGGCCAGTGTTTTTCGCCGAAAACGGCCTTTAAACCGAACCCTCCAAGCTTCTAGCCGGAAGAGAAAAAGGCCGAGGCAAACCTCTCTCTCGGATCTTTTTCTTTTCTGCATCGCTGCAGACTACTCGTTCCGAACGATTTTACGTTTTCATGGACCGCGTGCCGTCTCGTGTTTGCACTCGTTCCGCTCCCGCGTAACGAATCGAAAGCGCGCGCCCGCGTCCGCGTTTTTTTTATTACGCCCGTTTGATTGAGCTTCCGTTTCCTTGCTCTCTCTTTCTCTCTCTGTCTCTCTCTTTCCATCATGCTTTACCTCTCTTTCTCTCTATCTCTGCACTCTGCACGTAGACGCGAGTTCGGTTTTTAATTTCAGGGCCAGGCTTAATTACGCATACATATACGAGAGAGCTGCGCTTCTCGCGAACGTTCGTTTATCACAAGCATCAGCGACAACCGAGTGAGCGTAAAACCTTCGATTTGCCTAGTCACCTTTTAGTCTAGAAATGATTGAAGAATATAGGTATTATGACTTAAAGAGCATTCTCGATGTAGGGAGTCGAAAGATAAACGATATAGAAAATTGAAAATGGGTAAATTCAATAGTAATTGTTTTATCATAATTAAGAGGTACGATCAAGTAAATAAAAAATGCAATCTACCATTACTTGCAATTGAATAAAAATCTGAATTCATTATTGTATAAATTTCCTCTATATTATACTAAAGGGAAATTCATTATTCGTTTCATTTGCACTTTATAATATATTAATGGAGCTTCAAAAGACCTATGTTTCATATAATGCTTATTCTTCATTTAGGGGCTTAGTAATCAGAAACTCCTGGATATTGTATTTTTTTCGTAGAAACAATCAGCAAATTAATTAGAAAGCTGGTATATTCGGCTCTATTAACATTAAAAAATAACATTTAGATGTTATCCTAATTCATAAGTATTAAATAACAAAATATTATGAAACACTAAGTAATAAATTATTTCCTTACTTTTTAAGCAATTTTCCCATACTTTGAATAATGTACATATAATTAACTAGTCCTATTGCTAGTTAAAATAATTAATATCTCGTTCCTTACACTATATTACGTGTAAAAGCAGCGAAAATACGACGTGTGTTTACAAGTATTACGAATGTCACCCTCTCACACTTCCGCATTGGAGGTGCCCTTTAAAATTGAATGCGAGTCTCGATTCCGGGTGTGTCGACACGCGTGTCGACGACGATAGGGAATGGAAGATGCTTAGGTGGGGCCTTCGAATAAAACACATGCATCGTGCGAGAAGGGAATAGTTTGAAACATTGTGATCCCGCTTCACGTTTTTGGTATTCAATGATTCTCAATTTTACATTATATATCTGTCTAAATGGTATTTCGGTTTCAAACTACTTGTAATTGAACAAATACTAAACAAATAAAACGATTAATTTTAGAAGATAATGTTTGGTTAAGTATACAATTTTGACACTTGAATGAATGCTTTGGGTTTCAATGGTCACACATTTGTCATGATCGAAAATAAACCACTGTTTATCGTTATTTTAGTTATTAGTATATAGTTGCACTCACCAATTGAACAGCTTCCATCAATATGTTGTCATTGTTGAACGCAACGAAATATTTCAACTTAACCTCATTGCGGCTCCGTGGCGCATTCCGTTCCTTTTTCATGATTTTCACTTTCCTGATCTGGAAACAAATATAGAAAGTTTGTAATATAGTACTGATAATTGTCCATTATATTAATGACAATAATGACATCAAAACGAAATAATGAAAATGAATTGAATTTTTAAGAAAATAAAAACAAGATTCAATTATAATATTTTCTAAAATTGTAGTAA
This sequence comes from Bombus impatiens, assembly GCF_000188095.3. NCBI lineage: Eukaryota > Metazoa > Arthropoda > Insecta > Hymenoptera > Apidae > Bombus > Bombus impatiens. The sequence goes on along the minus strand of NT_176521.1, from coordinate 1,704,882 downwards.
GATTAATTCCTACTGGACGAAACACATTAAATTTGTATTAAAATTTGTTACTCACATCAATCGCTTACAATATTCAGTTACATTCTTCTCTACTTCTGCGAGGAACATTCGAACAAGTTGTCAAGAACAGTACTGCCAACTGTACGTCTTAAATATTGCATAATATGATTATTAAGAATGACTAACTATGAAAAACATAAAATATATATTTTCTATATCTAACATCGCGAAAAGACGAAATTTTTACGTCAAAAATCGAATTATTTTCTAAATTATTCGTTCTGGATTTTTAATAATTTTTGTCACACTATGAAAAAGATTAATTCTTAAAATTTCCACAAAATTCAAACAACAGCTCCCCGCGTGTATCTTAACGTCCAGGATAACGGCAGTGTGACGGTATGTTTGTTTCATAAAATACACGGTGTCTCATCGTTTCGAGCGTGCAATATGACTTACCAGGGACGCGTATATAGATTTTTATGCAAATTCTATTGATATCCGATCGCGGCTGATGATAGCGCACGGAATGTTCGCGTCGTGTTGGTGTGGTTGGAGGGAAATCGAGCATACCACGTGACCGCCGCTACGCGAGTGTCCACTGCGGTGATTGGACGTTGCCGGTCGAATGGTCACTCCGATTGGTTGAGTCTTTAGACTTGAACACGGACGTGGGTTAGGGTAGATCGCGATTAATGTTTGCTCCCGAACGAAACACGGCATTCCCCTCCGTTTTAACTCTGTGCACTAGCCTTTTATCAACCGTATGTGTTTTAGAAATTATACGTACCGGTGGATTTATCGAGCGATATGCACTCAGAACAAACGAACGGTAACTTGTGACTCTGGAAAGAGAAAATGCTATTCTACTCTTCCGCTATAGTGGTTATGTAAGTGTACATGCAATTTACACTTTTCCGTTTAACGTTGAATATTTACGTAATTGAATAGAGCTACAAATTAATCCGATGTTTTTGCATTAATCAATTATGTTCTCCATTTGAAGTTCAAATGATTCCACCATCTCCTGCAATTTTTAATTGCTAACCGCAACGATTTTGAAATGTCATATATAACGTAACCTAACAAAATAATGACGAATGCGATATCGCCTGAAAAATGGCGTAGAAGATGCTATTCTTTTTACGTTTCGTAACGTAGAAGTTACATTCCTCATATAACATATTTTTCTAAAATTTTGAACTCTTTGTTAACTGAAAGTCACTGTTATTGTTTCGAAACGAAATTCGTCATTTGTTCAATAAATATTAAAGAATCGACAAAGAAATAAGAATTAATGTGGATATTTTAAAATTGAGTTGGAGGCTTGATGAAAAACATCGAATTATTTTGTAAAGAATATAGAGTGCAAATTCGATAGTATTTTATTTAGGACGATAGTTCAATAAACTTTCCTCTATATCACTTTTTATCTAGTTACTTTGCGCCTTTTTACTTGCGCGTGCAAGGATTTCTTTTCCTTTTGGTAAATGTAACAGCGACGACGGGTGCGTGACCCAAGGTGTACGATTACTGGGCTGGCGCGAAACTCGGATCAATTTGAAATATAACCTCCTCGTTATTAATAAAATTTGCATTTACAAGGGCGAGAAAGTGTCACGACACGACACGCGGGACGAAAGACCGTCTCGGTACAGTTAAGTAGGATTTCCGTGATTACGCTCGCGATCCGTAACTAACGATTCTAAAGACGCCGCTACATTGTACATTTTTTTGTATATCCCTTTTATGTCTCTTCTATCTTTCTTTTTCTATATCTTTTTTCCGTGGATATCTTTTGCAATTTCACTATTCCAATATAAAATTAAGAAAAGAAAAAATTCCACTTATAGTATTTGCAAGAAATATGTATTTTTATTTAGGTTTATGTCCTTCATTTCTCACTTACATATCTTACATCTATGAATCATGTAATCATAGAATTTTACTATCATAATATATGTAAATATACACATGCGTTTAAAAATCTTGAAAATATTTTTGTAGTGTTTGATCATTCGTCCGTAACGTCTTCCAGACGAAGTTGACGCGTACTCCACAGAATTCTCCGGGTGAACGTAAAGCCCGTCCAACTTGTAGGGGTTTGATTACTCGTTATCGAGGTAACTCTACCGTCGTCTGGCATCTGATAAAGTCTCGCGAGTAATTATTAATCATAGACCGGGCAGTATAACGATCCATCCGAGTCTTATCTCGGTGTCGAGTGATGTATGCAAGTGGCCGAGGCCTGTGTGCCACGGCAGAAAGGGAGGTGGCGGTGCACACCCGTTGACCGAGCCGTTGGTATTCGTCGTCGTCGTGTTGCTGGTTGCTACTTGGTCGGTGGGGTTGCAATACTTCACCAAGATAACAACTAATAATCGATAGTGGCATTGCCAGGTACGCAGCCAGGTACATGTACATAAGTACGGTCTCGAAAAGACCTTACACCCCTGCCTGTTTCAACCCCCTGTGCAAGTTGCATCGGTGGGTAGTCTTACCTTTTAGCCTCCCACCAACCACCCAGTGGCTGCATGCAAGACGCTCGTAGGTCAAAGGTTGGGCGGCTAACTACTTCGTAAATTATCGTAAGGTTAACAGTTACTTCGCTCGTGTACCGTTCGAACGAATAAGTTTGATAACGCGTACATCCTGTGTCTTATTTTATATCTGCGATAGGGTAGTTGTAAAAATAGAACAATCGTTCACGGGGCGATTGATCTTTGTTAAATGTAAAAATAAGTTGGAAACATAAGATGACATTTTTTTCTATTCGATGCTCTGTTTTTGAAAGGTAGATCATGAACAATTTTTAGATACATATAGAGTAACTGTCGATTCGGTGTTTTTTCCACGTGCTTTCGATTCTGAAATACTATAGCGAGGCGTTGTATCTTTTTCCTTTTTTGGTTCGAATAAAGTATTCTATTGGCTGAAGTTTTCTCGCTGGTTTCCAATTTAACATTTCTATTATGATTTACGATACGCGATCAAACATACCGATAACTTCACGAACGCAAATAATATCTAAAAGTCGATATTTCAGTACGTTACTTTAAAGCAAAGGGGCGAAAATTGGTTGTATTCGTCAGGTTCGACGTATTGATCACGTTATTACTTTAGTTCCAGAAAGTATTCTCGCAATTTAGGAAGTTAATCTTGTTCAAGAAATTATTCCATTTCCGATCGTGTAGTTTGTATTTAGCGCATTTATAAAAGTACAATATCGTATCTTTAAAATAATACGGGAGACGTACATCGTTTAAATAAATTTTATCATTTCAACGATCGTATAACAAGGGATGATTACAGATCCAACAAAAGAATTTATTAGCGGCATGAATTTATAACGGCTATTGATTACGAACGGCCTACCGTTTATAAATAATTACGCGATTCGCTACTTTAACGCAAGTATTTGATTTATCAGGAAAAATCAACGTGTATGAAGAGTGCTCCTTCTGACATAATCGTGCTGGTGGTCGTGCATACACGTCGAGACCCTAGCTGTCGCTTGTTGCACGTAGGAGATCATGCGATAGAAGAAAAACGCGAAACACACAATATTCACAGATCGCGAACTAGACCGGCAAAACCATTAGGCGGCAAAAGATAATGCATTACAATCGAACGCACGCAATAATCCCTATCGCTTCTGGTCGATCGGCAATAAAATATAAAATTTATAACGGCAATTATCTCGTGTCGTGTATCTAGGTGACGCGTATGTGAGATCCAACTTCTTTTCTTCCCCTCATACCTCAACTATGTTTTATGGCTAACTGTCCCTGGTTACTGGTCAACGGTTCAATAATTAATACATCGGCGACAGTGTGTCGTTGCTAGGTGATTAGCACGCTAAATACTTTGCTTCTTTGTCTTTTCCCTTTGACGAAGTCGTTTGCACGTTCGATGCTTCGTTGAACGTATATGTGCTGCAATATTTAATTCTAATTTTTTTTTTAAAGCATTGAAATTATTTTTGGCATACCTTTGCATCTAAATCTTGCGGATAAATTGAATTAATATTTTTGTCGTCACCGTTGTTCCATTTCTTTAAAAATGAAATTCATGATTCTCGCAGCGTCACAAATACCTTTGACTTGGATCTTCAGATACCATTGGTTCGTCGCTCTGCCAATCTTTTCGAAATACACATAATGTTAAAGAGTAAATACTAATTAAGAGAATAGACGCCAGTTCGCCACGTTAAGGCTCCTTTGATAGAATCATATTTGTATTCGGGACTTCTGAACGGTTAACAGCGTTTCAAAATTGCCTAGGTTCCGATGTATCAGCAACTTCCAGCAACGTCCTTGTATACCCGAAGGATAATTACTAAATACTTACGATATTCCTCGAAACGTCGTTATCGTTATTGTACTAAATGAACAGTGGTATCGCGCGATACGAACTTCTCGACTCTATCTGTACCATGCAAACGATGATAATGAACTGCGCTTAGGAGGGTAATCGTAATATTCGTACGCCTTCCAAATGCGTCCTTTCGAGTTTCATGCTCTAAGAACGTTGAACATCCTGAGAGTCCCGTGGGGTGGTTCTACTTTACGATCCGCTTGTCCGCGTACTTTGCAGTCGGCACAAAGGACTACGCCACCTCGTTACGAAGGGACCAGTTAGAATAAACTGTGATTAGGAAGATAGTTATGACGTTTTGTATTATAATTCTGCGAGGGTAAAGTCTCTCGTCTTCACTTTCTCTCTAGGCTCTCTCCCTTTCGGTTTGTCATTTGTTTCTCCCTTTCTTACATCTCTCTCTCCTCTTTGTCTTTCTATTTCCTTTTGCTTCTATCGTTCTCTGTTCGTCCCGGAAGGGCTGTTTCTAAGTACTACGCAAGATTACTACGCACGTTATTGCGTAAGATTTCGGGGATTCGAAGATCTGATTCTCGATACAGGCACGTTCTCTATGTCTTTTTGTTTGCCTTAGATATTACACGCGTGATTTAGCTTTACTGGGGGTTTCACTGGTAAAGATCTTTTACTTAGTAAGTATACGAGGCATTTCGTTTATCGTGAAATTTTTAATATCTTACGATTATGAATAACTTCTTGATATGAAAAATTATATCGAGGACAGAAGGTTGGTCGGTCCAAACAGAGAGAGATTATTATTTCCCGAATTCTCAACGTTATTGATATTTCTTTTAGTGACAATAATATACTTTTACCAGTCGAAGAACAGATTTCACGTGTGATTTCGAGAAGCATGGTTTTATAGAGAAAGATAAACCTACAAAAGCATCGCGAAAGTTAAATCCAAATTTATTCACTAAAATACCATCGAGGTTGCGTGGTTTCGCGATAGAAATTAAGGCAATCGAACTTTCGGTGAAGTTGATCGTTCGATCAAGCTCGATTCAAGGGAAAAACTCGTGAGAACCGGGCAGGGAAATGGGAAACCTTAGGCTAGCAGCCCGTATTTGATTGTTTAATTAGCAAGATGACCGGTCCTCGGTTCGCACTGACGCTCTGTCTCTCCTTCGAGACACCGGATCCGAAGGAGAACTGCCAGACAGAGGACAGTGGGAAGAAACAAGTATACACCGGTGAGATGGAAGAGGGTTGCGCGCAAGGAAGTCGAAGAAGCGGAAGCTGTTGGATACGGTCAGATCGGAGGAAAGAGAAAGACAGAGACAAACAAGAGGGCGAGCACGAGAGACCAGAAGTGAATGTGTCCTCCTTCCAAGGAGAGATACAGTCTGAGGAACTCGTAGGAACGGGCAGGCTGGATTTCTGGTGTATAGGGGTATTAATCCCTGCCCTCAATTACCCTTTGTCTTGGGCGCAGCTTGGTCCACTTGTTAAGACACCGCCACTGTTTGTCTTGAGGAGCAGGTAAGGGAGCGGTCGCGGAGGTTTGGGGGCTGTTTCGGTCGGTGCTTTACATACGTCCGTAAACCGGAGACGAACTGCTACCGGGAAGGACTACTGATCGTTGCGGTCTTGCCTCTGTTCTTGATAGAAGTTTCCTAGCAAAGTTCTGCATCGCGACCGCCTTGGGGAGCCTCCACGTGCTGCCTTGATATGCGTCTCTGCATTAAATCGATTTCGTCTGCCAAGTAATCCTCCTATAATTCTTACTCTCTTGGATATTCTTCAAGAACTAGTCTGTTGTTCGTGTACATTCTACCTTTTCGGAAAAAATGGTCAAACGAGAGATATGTGAAAATGCGGAGCTTATTTTATTGTAACAGTTAAAGCAGCCGGACTATGTTGTTGATATTGATAGGTTCTTATGGAAAGGTTCGATTGGGAGTATCGAAACGTCTTGGAACAGGAAAATCAAGGAATTAAGTAGCTCGGGGGTGCGAGCGGAAAGAGTGAAAGACGCGGGGAGGGGAGGGGAGGTCGTGCAAATCCCGTGTAAACATTTGCAATGGATTTGCGAGCTATTCAAACGGTTAAATTCTCTTAAGAATTTAGTTTGTACAGGGGCGGTGTGCCACAGGCGGCACCCCTCCTTTCGCTACCCCACGTTACTCTCTATATAGAACGTTGGTGGTTCTTCCTTACCCCAAACTACGCGCGACGGTCCTCTTCCTTTCTCTTTCCCTTTTTCCCGAGCTGTCTCTGTCCCTCTATCTGCCAGTTTCTCTCCCTTGGTTCTCTTACCCTTTGTATTTCTAACAATTGATATTCTTCACAGTGTAAAGAAACGGTCGGAGCTTCCCCGCCCGTCCTCTTTCTTCCGTCGACCTGATGTCGAACAAATAATACGAGCGGAAAATCTGAGGAAATCACCGCCGAGGATAAATCTACCACCCACTTTTAGCAGCGTACCGAGTCTTTTGGTTTTCGCACCATGCTCCACTCGTTCTCCTCTACTTTCCAACGACTTTAGTCCCCACTTTTGTATAGTGTCAAATACATTCTGCTTATCGTTTGATCGATACATTTGTTCATCTTTGGTAGAATGTGATTCGATTATGGGATTTTGTTATAAGAAGATTCACAATGATTTTATATTCCTCCTGATCTTCTTAAAAGATAATATGCAACAACAAAATTGCGTGTGATTGTCAAAGATTGTAGAATTCTTTTGCGGGTTAACGAGCGCTTATCGCATCTTCACGTTATATCTTAATGTCTGAACTTATGAATCAGATAAAAAAGCTTCTTTCAAACTGACACAAAGACTGTCAACTAAACTTGGTGGGCACGTAATCACACATTTCATTGTCAGGAAAGAAACACACTGCTCAAAACTATTTCTGATTTACTCCTTAAGCTTGTATAATATCTTTAAACGATTGTTCAAAAGTGAACTTTTATACGAATAACGTGTCAGTGTATCAAGTCTATAGAACTTGTTTGCTTCTAATCATTTGATTTGTGCAATAAAATATTCATAACATATACCGCTACTAAGTTTCTTACTGAATAATTTATATTTATATTCTGCGAACTCCATAATAAACATAGCTTCTAGTCACTTTATTTAATTTGTTGATTTGTACGTTTTCATAAAATTCATATTGTTCGGTAGCGTAGTTCTATCTCAGTCTAGTGATTATAATCGTAATACTAACACACGATAAACGTTCTCTGATTCGAAAAATGCTCGGTAGATTCGGCAGAGGGACACGGTGCCAATGAGAAATTAAAGTCGACGATCGAGCCGGGGATGGAACACCCTTTCCCCAGAGTCAAAGTTGAGCTACGTACGGCGAAAGGAATATGGCTTATTCGCGTGTTGCCGAAAGTTTCTGGCGGCAGCTCGCCATTGCATGTCCCGACATTAATAATTACTTTACAACTGATTCCTCCTTTCGTATTTTATTACATTTTTCAGAGACCACAGTCCCCGGTCGTGCGTACGTGATCGCCTTTCCGCTTCGCGTTAATATTCCTCGAGCTACGGTTGTTATTGCTACACCAGTGATAAACATCGGATCATCTTTCGTTTTGTTTGTTCATTAGGCAAAGTCTGTTATAATATTAACGGCAAGCTTGCACGCATTAACAAAGTAAATTTACAGATATTTGCACATCATTGTTATATATTTTTGTTATAAACCCGAGGATCACGAGTCTGAGTACGTATGTCAAAATATCGATGCAAATGGATTCAATTATTGGGAAATTTGTAATTTACGTCGAATGACAAATGGTAAAGTAGATTGTAATTCTGGGTAAAATTAAGGCCGTCGATTTTTGTAGACACCTGCGAAAGGAATTATCTTGTCAATTTGATTATTATCAACTTGTCAGAAGATTAAGTTGTAAATTTATTTAACCTTCGTTTATAGCCACGAAAACATATATGAAGACTCGTTTGATAATTTATTGGGTGACTTAACAAAACTGAAAATTCTAACTTCCTATTCTTGGCAAACTAAAGAAATTTGTTGCTATAGAAAAATGTGATTAAAGATGACAAAGAGCCCACTGTGCTTCAAAGTATACGAAACTTGGTCTAAATGCAATTTTTCATCTTCTTCACTTACTTACTAAAGATTTCGATTCGAAGCAAAGTATCAGTTAGTTTAGTTTGCAGTAATAGGGGAAAGTTTCGCTGCCCATTTGTAGTCTGAGCGTACTTATGTCGTTAGGAAGATCATACGATTACGTCGCCGTGCATGCACCGAGCCTTGTCCAATCAATATCAGTATGAAATCCGCGAGCAATCGTGTGCAACTGTTTCTAGTGTCGCAGTTGCACGACAAGGGGCGCAATGCGGTGCTCGATTGCTTCGTTGGATTAAAGTACGATCGGCGGGTCACGATATACCACGATCAACTGATCGATGAAGGCCGGAACGCGACAACCATCGTCTAAGAAACCAAACCAAGGAAACATGCTGGTTATGTGCCAGAGTTCCTCCACGTATCGATGTGTCTATCTTCGCCATCGCGTTCACCGGTTATCTGATTCGCATTCTCAACATTTTTCGCCGAATATTTACACGGTCGATCGATCGACTATTTGCACGAATAGACACGAAACCTTCCTGTAAATGTCGGAAAAAGTGCCGTTCTAACACTTCTGTTTACCTATTGCTTCCTGAGTTGATAGAGAGAAATGTTTTGATTGAGCTGTTGCCTTCGAAGAAGTTGATTTTAAATCGTAGGATATTTAGCTTTTACTGTTTCAACTGGCATATAATTTATTCCCTTTCAACTATTATTTTCGAAGAAATCGATTTCGAACCGTAAGATATCCGTGTTCTCGTCGTTTCATTTTAAAAGATTAGAAATCTAATGAAAATGTTCTTAAAGAAATTACGTTGAAATAGTTAATTAGGCGAAAGCAACGATTATGTTGAATTCTCGAATCTTTAATTTTGTTCTATTTTGTTTTAACTTAACGAACTTTTTTGTAGCTTTTAGTCATCACTATTAGTCTAGCATGATCGCGTTAGATAGGTAAATTAAAGTTATAGGAAAGTTAAAATCATTTTACATTGTCGATAAATTATGTAATAAATCTTTGTAGGTAAAATTTTGTTCCGCACCGCAGAAACAGCTTCACAGATAGTTCATATTCATTGGATAATTATCCCGCTTCGAAAAACGTTCAACTATGAAAGTATCATAATGGCGTGACACGATATAGCAGTTATCGACATGAACTTTGCACTTTGTTTTATGCACGTGGTTCAGGCTTCGGAATAATCTGTACTGCAAATTGCATTCATATTTTTAGTGAACGTGTAACGAGTGTACAGGAATCGCCGACCGATATGAGAAAAACTTGCATTAAAAATAACAGGTTACGGAGTGACGTACAACAAAAGATTACTTCCTATACGGTGGAGCTGGTTTCCTTTAATAAATCCTGGTATCGCAATCAGATAAGGTACATTGTACAACAGGCTGGCATAAAATTTAGTTCACAACATAAATCTATTCCTTTCTCATGAATTCTTTGCTTAAACGTATCTATTCTATTTTTTCTGTTTAATTTTTCAGTTACATACAAATTACGCTTGTAATAAAAATCATAATTTTTCAAATTTTCAAATTATATATTTTTTAGTAAAATTTATCGCAGACGAAATCAACGCGGGCTAGTTGTATTAAATAACGGCTACACATTTTGTTCCTACGATTATGTTTTAAATTTCTTTATATTTAATCTGTTTTGCCTGTCTTTCTTTCCAAAGTTGAACACTTATGGCTATTTAATGTCAGAGATCGAAATCTTAGTTTGCTTAGATAGAAATCTTATATTAAACGAAGGACTCAAAGGAAATCTGGTACAAGTGACAAAATCTTTAATTTGAGCAAAGTTCAGATACAATGTAACTTTGCAAAGATTCTGTTCAGTTGGTAATAGTTTTGTATTTTAAGTTTTAGGTGATATTCTGCTGAAAGCTACAGTGTTTCGTTGATAGATTTTATTATTAAGAAATTTAGTAACGGCAACATAAACGATAATAATAAATGATATTCTTAATACTCACATATACTTTTCAATGTTAGCATTTTCCTATTTGAATAAAGCAACGGTTACGCTTCGGTAAACGTTAAATGAAAAAATGTGAAATCTACAAGATAGTCACAATGATCAGAAAATATCCGAGGAAGAAAAATACCGTTAAAACAATATCTGTATACGGTCCATATATAAATACAATACTTTCTCTTATCTCCCAAAAACCTTCACCCCTCTCTTTAAATTCAAACATACTCTTCCTACCCCATCAGAATTTAAAAATTTGCAAGATCCAAGTTACGAAATATTCGGTACCCATCCGATGGCGACGCACCGCGGCGAGCTTGGCAAACTGCGTTACCGTTGCAAGCTCGTCGCGGTGTGGTTAAAGTAAGCGAGTCCGTGATCCCTGAAAATGTGTATTGGTGCTGATGGTTGCTGGTCGGAGGTGGAGGCTGTAGATTCGGAGGAGGTGGAGAACCGCGAGTACCTCGCCAGCACACTTTACGATATGTCGAATGACTAATACGTTGAAACAATAGGCTGTCGTCGGCCGCCCGATGGGACTGATGGCTGAGAAGGGATGGGGGGATGCGATGGTGGTGTGGTGTGGTGGCAGGCAGTCGACGAGGTTGGGGGATTCCAATGCACCACTTAAGCGTTTCTATATCCGTGGCTTCGGGCGCCTATACGTACTTCCGAGCTTTTATCGCGGCTGGCTTCTGCTGGCTGCTACCACTGGTCTCTGCAACTGGGTGCTACGGTGGGTGCTGGGTACTGCTGCCGACGAGATGAGTCGTTAGCATTACGATCATTATTAATGACGTAATTGTTACAAGGAAGTCAACTTTTCCATCGTCCCCGTCATTACGTCGTTACGCGTTCTCCCGTTGCCTCGTTATCGCATCGAGGCATAATAGGGCACTCTAACTTGCCGAGCCATCTGTTTTCCCCTCTTCAGCGCGGTTTTTTAAATCGTAAGCAGCAGAGCCCCGCACACGCGTCGATATTCAACCGTGTTTGGGTAACACGAGGCCTTTTTAACGCCCTGAACATCGAATCCCGTCATTGAAAACCAATTGCACGATTTGTCGGTTGGGGTGGCATCCGATTGTGCGCTTTGAACACCACACGAACTTGGAATTGGGAATACTTATACTACGGGAGAAACTTTTTTATCCCCGATAATTAGTATCCGCTAATTAGCGTTGTCTGTCGATGCGATGAATTCGCGACTCGTGTCTCTTTCTCTCTCTGATTTTCCTTTTCCGCTTCTTTTCGCGCTTCTTCCCTTTTCTTTTTCTTCGTTTCTTCTCTCTTTTTTACCTTGTCCGTTCGTTGCTTCTTTTTTTTTCGACGTTCCCCCGTCGAATTCCGCGCGGAGCAAGATCGAGCCTCGTCAAAGGATGTTGCCTCGCGGAACATAATACACGCGTTTCCACCTGGCTGAAGGTGCTCCTGTAGTTTGATAAAGTCAAAGTTCAAAGTCCGCGGGGGTGTGTGGTGTGAGAATCGCGGGGAGGGTGGAAAACGGAGGGGGGGATGGTCGATCCCAGCCGACGGTGATTGCTTCTCCCCCAGCCTGCCTTAAAATTGACGTCATATTCGTTATCCTTTCGACCCTTCTTCCACGCCATCCTCACGTCTCCCGTACCTCTGCCTGTGGGCATCTCTTTCTGCATGCGTATAAGCTTACATCAACCCTTCTCCACATGGCCACACCCAGTTTCAGAGGCAGAATACCTCGAAGCCGGGATTTACTTGGCTGCAAATAAAAAACTCTTCCTTTGGTGCTGTTTTTGGTGTTTCATTCCGTTTGAAATTTCTTCCCCTTTCCATTTCCCTTCAACGAGCAGACGTCGATGTTGTAAATTGATTAAATTGTGCGTCACTTTTAAATCTTCGTTCATTAGAAATTTATAATTGTCCGTCGCATTTCCTTCTTTCTTCATTTTATCTCTCTTCGAAATATTTTCTTTGTCGCTATTTTAGGCTAACGATTTCGGAACTTTCATTTATCGGAGTGAAATAGATAGTTGAAATAGGAACGAAAAGTATTGAGATAATAAGCACTGTAGATATCATTATAAATTTACAAATAATATCAGCGTTACTACAAGCAATAGCAAAATATCGAAATAATAAATATACAAAATATTATTTCAGTGAATTCGATTTTTAGATAAGGAACAGCGTTGACGTTGTAAAATTAAAATTTGTAGTATGTTTCTTTCGACGTTTGAAACAATCGGGAGAAATGACGTTCGATTAGAAGAGATGAAACGAATCGTTGAAATGACAGAGCCTTAGGTTTCGTTGGTTGATCGAAGGCACCGCAATAATTCCCGAGATAGAAGCGAAAAGAGAGAAGAAGGCTTTGCAAACGGAACACTGGCCATCCCTTACCACGACGCCGAACGACTCCCTTCTGAAAGAGCTTCCATCCCGGGAGAGAGCTTCCATTACTAATCCATGCAAAAACCAGAATATCTTTATCCCTCTGCATGCTGAGGACGTATTTCCGGAATAAATTCCATTGGCTCTACGAGATCTCTTTCCTGGCCCTTTATATTTTTCAGGACCGATTAATTTATTTCATTCGCTTAATGCATATTCCATTTACGATTTTGTTAATTGCATCGGCCTATCGAAGCAATTTTACCACGTCGCTCCATAAATTTCGCGCGCCATAAACTTCCTCCGTTTCTAAACTATTAATTCAGTCTTTTAATTATTCATGGTAATCTTATCTCGCTGCCACAACTATTCGGATATTATTTAAATTCGCCGAATTTTTCTTTCGAAAGTTTATTCCTCCGACAACTAATATTACATTTGAAACACTGATTTCTCCAACACTAAGCTATATAATTATTTAATTTTTTAAAATAAACAAACGTGTAGATTATTCTTCTAAATAGCGTGCAATTTAATTCCGCTGAAAAGTAAAAAAAGGTGTAGGAAAAGTAACACGTTTTTCTTGGCTTTAAGAAATTGTTCGCTGAACAGAGGCAAACTTCGAACAATTATATCTTCACGATGAAAAGTATCGTCGAGTGACGAACAAGTTGCAAAAGGCATGTCAGCAAGAGCAATAATAATATTAGCAAAATTTCGGGCGCGGAGGCTGGTGAAACGAAAGGTTGCGACTCTGGAAATGCGTGTGTCGTTAAAGCAGCGGGCAAGAGGCGCCGAAAGGGTTGAAGCTGGAGCAGAGACGGCCAAGGGGAAAAGGTAGAGGAGGGTGGATAGACTGGAGGCAGCGGTCAGGGGGAATCTGGGGGAGGTGGAATACGAATATGAGAATTAAAGCCGTCGAAGGAATTAAAGCGTATAACCATGGCTCGGATTTCTGGAGCTGTGTCCGTCCGTCCGTCCGATGGTTGGTCCATCCGTCGGTCTACCTCCCTGAATCTCCGTTTATCCGTCTGTATTCCTGTCAGAGAATCTGAGCTTCTCTGCAGATACCGGGGCTATCGGCTCAGCTACTTTCTCTCTTCTTCGTGCACACGGGATCCTTGCAAAAATTATTCGTCGGGGAAAATTACATCCCTCTGTTTGAGTGGAGCGTGGAAGAAATTAAAACGCTTTAAATGGAAGGATAAGCAATCAGGTAATTGCTTCGTATCGAGAGCCTTGTGTCTCTTTTTTTCTCGGGAGAACCAGTTAAATAGAGAAAATTCGAGAAACTCGGCGGGGAAATTCGTTTGGTGAAGATTCTTTAAAGATTTCGTCGTTTGAGCGAAGAAACGAGGGTTAAGCCTCGTTCAGACTAGTCGAGTAACTTGAATCCGAGCTTGCGTTTCTACGAGTTAACTGTTCAAAGTGAACTGAACTTACTGGATTATCGGTAACGATGTCTGTAATTCACTTCGATAAGGAGGAAACAGAACACGCACTTTTATCAATTCGCTTGCAGTTCACGCTGTGCAAGATGTATTTCGAGTTTCAGGGAATAACAGAAAAAAGCTTATCTTCGATCGAAGCTTGAGACGATGCTTCGAATCATCGAGCAACTTGACGACTGAGAAAACTGAGCACGAAATCTTGAAAGATTATCTCAAATCAAATATGTAACAAGTTCGTGTTACTCGAAGGATTTGAATTTTGAATCGAAGCAAGTTGACTAATCGAGACGAGAGTTCGAAGCACATTTATTTCTTTGGGTCGCGAAACAACGAGCGTCGCCAGTGACGGCTCGCAGTGCTCGCAGATTCGTGCACACGTCACAGAGTCAGCACTAGCAGTTGGCTCTGTACAGACCGCACCTCTATATCAATCACTTGGCCGGTGGCTATCCTGTAGCCGCCCTTCGACTATCACCCTTCGTTCACCCTGCCCGTTTCTGCACGGCACCGCTACCGCCACCCTCGCAACCATTCTAATCCACCTCCTCTCATCCCATCTTTCCCTATCTCTCTCTTTGACCCTCTTCGCTTCTCTATCGCACTTTCTGCTGCAGCCTACGTTTCTATCTTCGTCCTATCGTGTGTTGCACAGGCGCCAGGCCGCACCGCTAACCGATGTTCAGATTGATAATTTATGACTGTTAATTATGACCGTGCGGTTTCGTGTCGGTATTTGACCGTGCGCGTAATCGCGATTTCGAGACTACAGATTGCACTTGCAGTGCCAAGACGTCAGCTGATCCCTAGATTTCCCAATTCGAGCTTCTTCTTGCGTCTCGTTTCTCTTTTCTACCGCATTATTTAGTTTTTTCGTTCGTATGATTTTTGGCTGGCGTATAGGTATAATTCGATAGGTACCATGCGTGAATTTTGTTTTTTTAGAAGTATTCTTAGATAGCTACATGGCGTAGCTTGTCGACGAAAATGAAATTTCTATTTGTTTGCTATGCGAGACTATACTTGTAAGTATTTCTATGAATGCGTGAAATTTTTATATATCGAAGGTGAAATGCCAGAAAAGGGTAGACAAGTAGGAAGGGTGGAAGTGGAAGAGTGGAAGATGAGGAAGGGAGAAAAAAAGGAAAACGAGGGGAGTAATGGAAGGATGGATGTTCTATTCCTACTAGGGATCAAACAGGAATGGCTTAATGTCTACCGAACGCGAGACAGAATAATGTGGTTTTCTGCGTTTCGTCTTATAAATTTCGAATCATTGGTACATTGTTTAACTAGATAGATCACGTATGACTAATGACTGCTACAAATATTAAATAAATATCTGAAATCTTTCTAAATATTCTTAAGCAAGTACTTGTACAGTTTGCTGACAAAGTGTGACGAGATGAACAAATACCATAACAGTATATCTCACGATATATTAGATATATTTAATTTTCATTTCCACCATAACTCGCATCGCAATCTTATTCTCTGTTAAATCTCTGATGTTAAAAACGATAGAAAAATGTTAAGCGGTGTCTAAAGCTTGCGAGGCGCGCTAGAAAAAAGAAAAAGAAAAAAAAAGAACGCATTGGATGATAAGTCTATTCTGTGTGTAGCTCGTCTGTGATAATATTCTCGCATCGGCTATGAAGAATCGCAGTCCGCCATAACGCATTGTCGCTGTCCCGATCCCGTGACTATGCGCGATTCTCACCCGCTCGTGATCTCGTTTCCAGCCCTTTTGTCGTGTCTCCTCCTTTTTTCTTTCTTCTCTGTTCCTTCCTTTCTTCCTTTTTCCTACTTTTATTTTCTTCTTTCCCTTTCTGCACGAAAAAAAGAAGAAGAAAAACGAGAAAAAAAGATAAGGGAAAAGGGTAACAACGCTCTTTCGCACTAATCGTCCCGCGTCGGCCGATTCGACGGAAACGCGCCGTCGCACGCGTGTTACTCTTCACGAAGAATGGTATGCCGGTGAAGATAAAGCCGCGTGAACGTTAACCATC
The DNA here is from genome assembly GCF_000188095.3 of Bombus impatiens. Lineage (NCBI taxonomy): Eukaryota > Metazoa > Arthropoda > Insecta > Hymenoptera > Apidae > Bombus > Bombus impatiens. The sequence continues at coordinate 1,688,627 of NT_176521.1, read as the reverse complement.
TATCCGTTTTTTGCTCTTCCTCTCCATTCCTCTCGATTCATTCAGAGGGACAGGTCGAAAGAGAAAGAGAAAGAGAGGGGAGAATGGGTGGGGGGAGAAAGAGAGAGTGTGCGATGGAAAGGGTACGGGCTTAGTTGTCGCCTCATATCATTAAAATTGAGAGATATTGACAAAAGACTTCGTTATATATATCTATATGTATATATAAATATATATAGGTATAAATATATATATATATTTGACGGTAGACGAAACAGCCTCTGGGGAGTCTCACAGATCAATGGGAATATTGAACAATTGTCTCTCTAGCTACGGCTAAAACGAGCGGCCAAGACAATCAGCCCTCTGCGAACAATGCGTAGCTTAATGACGTAGCAGCACCGTTTTCGCTGCGCATCACGCTTCATCCCCTTCCATCGAGTGTCCTGAATGCATCCTGTCTCGCCGGAGAAAATATTATAATTAAAATATTAGGCGCGAGGGAAATCGTTTGCGCGACCTACTGTTAACAGGCGTTTGGTAGAAAAATCGTAGTTTCGAATAAAATTGGTACTTTAATTTAATTCGTATCTCTCTCTCTCTCTCTTTCTTTCTTTTTATTTTGAGGTCTAAATTAGGTACTCGTACACGTATAAGTTTCGTACTGTATTACGGTCTATGTGACTCTATTATGCATTTAGATCGAGCTCTATTGGATATTTCAGATTCTGACGCATCTATTTTCGAAGATATTTTCCTAATATTCTACGTATGTTTATAGAAAATAAATAATTACCGTTATATGTAGCTAGTGGTATGATCGCGCTATTCAATCATTATTTTTTCTACGTTTTATGTTGACAGTAAAATTTAATCTTCGAGCTACCTATCGGTATTTTTTCTCAAAAAATTTCATTGTACAAATTTCAATAATAGTTATCTTACGAATAATGATTATTTGATAATCACCACAAAGAATCCATAATGTTCGACGGTTGTTCGTGTATCGGAGTAAAAAGATAACGATCGGTCAGGAACCGAAAGCCTGGTGATAGGAGACAGTGGCACGGTGGTTCTCCTTAAGGTTTGGTCTCCGCAGTGGCAATGGCATTGGCGGCGGTGTGTTTTAGGGATCAATAATTTATGTAAATGTGTACGCGGCAAGGGCGCTACCGTGTGGCGGTGAGTTACAGCTATGAGGGTAAAAGGGGGTAAGGTGGGTGGTTGGGTGGTCGGATGGTGGCGGTGGTGGTGGTCGTGGCGGATGAGGAAGGAGGAACAGGAGGTGGAGAAGGAGGAGGAGGAGGAGGTGGAGGAGGAAGGTGGTTAGAGGAGAGGTGGAAGGGACGAGGTTTTAGGGGTGAGTCGCGCGGTACGGTGGCGGTGGCAGCAGACCGACTGAGGGTGGAGAAGATCGCGACACGAAGGGGTTTGACGTCCAACCCTTTCATCGATTGTACTTCTCTGCTCCCTTTTATCCCTTCGCCGTATACCACCCTATCCCCTAACCCGTTCCATGATGCTCGAGCGCGGCAAAAGCAGCCATCGACTAATGCTCGATAATTCCCGGCGCGTTTGTTCGCGCGAATATTTTCTCGACTTTCCACTGTCGTGCCGAATCGCCTCCTACTCGAACGCTCTTTTCGCGTATCTTTGTAATGCACGCCACCCACGCCTCCACTCTATTTCGCCTTCCGCGCGTTTTTCTTTCATGCCTTTGTTCCTCAGGGGGAAACCGCGGATGTATCCGCGAATAATATTTTCCAACGGGTCTCTGACTGTTTACGACGTCGCGGATGACAACGCCTACATAAATAACAACGTGGTTCCAGTGTCCATTTATTACGTTGAACTAATTAGACCGGTCATATTATTTGCTCGTTTACTATATTTCTGTCTTTGTAATTTCCTGCCTTGTTACACCAGGTGTCGGTGAACTTATGTGTCCGTGGATCTGTCCTTTATGACAGTCCACGATTGTCGCGTCTCTTCATCTTTTATGCTATAATCTGCTATTCTATCCGATCACGGTTTTTGTTCGATTTTCTTTTATCGCTCCTTTTCTTCTTCTTTTCTTCTAACCTATCGAGAATCGATATCACGTTAACGCAATATGTCATTTGCATTTTTTCCAGTCGATTTTCCCGCATTCTCTGTATCTACTTTTTAACATTGTTGTTACGAAAGGACATACCAAAGGTTGGTTATTCAAGTTATTCAAGTTCTAACACTCCTCTGTTGCAACATTTACTTCATTTACCGATTCTATCTTGCGATATTTTAACTCCAAAAGTTCAAAACTGTAAATTGCCATATCCTATATGGATAGGCTGGCTAATTATCCATAATCATAAACAATAATCTTTTTACTTATCATGCGCGGAACGTCAGGTGGAAGACTCGGTCAGAGTCGGTGGACACGGGTGCAAGAATTCGCAGGGTTGGAGGAAGAGGGAGAGGGTGTGACGGAGGAGAAGGGAGGTAGGCAGAGAAGAGGATCAGTTGTTTCGACCCTTCGTCTTTCTCTCTGCTGCTCGGCACTGGCGTCATCCCGACGTCCCCTACCCTTTGATCCCCCCAATAATCAATATATTCTAACATAACTCTAATGGCTACCCCATTTGAATACAGCCGAATCCACCCCATGGTTCTTTGCATCTCGCGCAGCTCCGACAATACCAATCATCCGAAATATTCTCTTTCTCCGTTCTACTCGCCTTTCCCTGTGTTCTTTCTCGGCCGTGTTGTCTGCCAGATCCCCACGCTCCTCGCTCCTGTATTAAAACTTTCGAGGACGAGACGCCTGCGGGCGTCCTTCGTCGACCAACCCCCATCAAATTTCTGCTATCGATGTCCGGCCTTACGCGTGTCTTTTGTTCTGTTCGTTTCTTCCCGCATCCTTGACTCTGCCTTTTTGAACGTTTTTGGCGACTTCCATAGCGGAGAATCGAAACGCGCCCGAGGTTTGACTAATGGCAATGTCGGGAAATTACTTTTCTCCTTTCCAGATTTTTCATTGCGTCGTGGATGCTTTTTCGAGGTTTAAGTGATCTTTAATTACGTATTGGAATCGTATCGGTAGCGAGAAGTGATTTTTAATTGGACCTATTGGAATTTTATACATATTTTGTTAATGCGAACATGCGCGTAGTATTATGTTTTTTCCTTTAGAATTTTAGAAAATCTGACTGCCCGTTCCTTTACATATTTTCCATTAGAAGAATATTCCTCGTTCGCGAATAGTTTTGTTTTAATCAAACGTTGACCACGTTAGGAATGAATTTCATTATTTTAATGACTTGTAGTAGTTTTATGAGATATTAAATGATTGTTATTCGTATTTCTTCAATTTATAGATAACTTCGTCAAGCGGACCTTTCACGAAACGTTAATATCTTTACGGGGTTGCCAAGCTCGACGGCTGCATTATCGACGTCGGCTATTCAATAAAGATGACATCGTTGGCAAAGAGTTTAAAGGCGAATTTATTGAATGGATAATCTTGCTGGATCGGCAAATATTTAACAAGCGATTGCAGAGGTGAGTACCTAACATTATCTTCGTTTAAATGGACAAAAAGAGGATTGTTTATTCGATAAAAATTGTATGTAAGAGATTATCGTATATAATCTGTCAACAAGGCCAGCGTATAGTTCGAAATGATTTCTCCTTGTAAAAATGTATATCGTTTGATCCTTTTCTATTTTGAATACGTGTAACGATAGATGGACAAACAATCATGGCGATATTTTTTATGAACTACCTTTAAAAGTCAAAAGCTAGCAACTTAAAAAAAAATTAGTCAATTCGTCAATTACAAAAAGACCAGGAGTATTAACCGCAAAAAATTAGAAATATTATCAAATTAGATATTTATCACGTAACGATAAATTTTCCCCAGTCGCAAAATCAGGATCGTAAAATTTAGGAGCAATGAAAATTTCTATCTTGCCAAGTAAGACTAATCTTCGTGTCTGGAAAGTCGATCAAGAGTGGTGCGGCCACCTTTGCCCGCTATCTTTTTGCTATGGAAGGCGGCAGCCCTCTCAGGAGGATAAGTCGGGCGAGCTAATAAATCAATTCCATGGCAAAAGCGGACGGCGACGCGGAACATTTCTCTGCAGGTCGGTTTTCGGTTTCGAGTGCACTCGATCCGAAAATAAGGATTTACATATTCATGCAAAGATCTCACGTTCGTGGATCCAGCAGAAGGAGACGACGCCGACCGAACCCGAGGATAGTTTGTAATGGGATTTTCACCCCGTTTGAAGCCTCTATCCCTTTTACACTCGCGGCTGTCTTACTCTTTCCTTTCACGCTTTGCGGTAGGAATTGTCCTGGCGTATCGACGAGCGCCTCGTACCTTCAGGTATTCGATTTGAAAGTTCCCTCTCGATTATGTCAGAACTTGACTCTTCATTTTCCTCGATTACTAAATTGATGCGTATAAAATATCGTTTTCTCAGATGGAATTTTAATCTCGCAAATATCGTTTGCGAAATATATTGAACGTTTCTATTATCTGAAATACAAATTTAGTTTTGCAATTGAAAAATTTACGGAATTTGTGCAGTTTCTTTATTCGGTGACTGCGTTGTATTATATCTAAGTACATTTATGTTGAAATTTCGTATTTCAAACCTTGGAACTTCTGTCTGGTCGGTTTTAACGCACAAGGTCTTAACTTACTGCACAATGGAGTTGATTTCTATTTAACGATTCAACATGCGTTTCATCTGTCTCTTTACTGTATCTCTTTGTTACGATTGCAGTTTAGTTAATCTTACATTTTTACTGATAGTTTACTCTATAAACTTTGAAGACGTTACAGATATATATGGATATAGCTAAACCTTATCTAAGTTCTGGCAAAGTGAATTCATTAAAAAGCCAAGCTAAAATGGTAGGATGTAAGCTCGCGTTCAAAAGAATCGTCAACTTTCCTTAGCCTGAAGACATAGAATGTAGGATCTCGAAAATGCTCTTTCTCGTACACGGCGAACCACGTTGCCCTACATCCTTACTTGTCATTCGCGACCAAATAACAACAAAAGCAATTGAAGAAGTTTACCCATAAAAGGTTCCGTAGAATCAGCAAGTAAAGGTAAATTGCATTGGCTGCCGCTATACTTCGTTTGAAACAGCGCTCGCTATCCTGTCACATCGCGTTTTAGAACACCTAGCACCAGCCTCAATTCTACAACCTCGTCACGTACGATTTGTTTGAACTTTGCTTTTACTTATAGCTCCTCCATTTCCGCGATCCGCCGATACTACCGTTACCTGTACACGGAATTCCACCCTCTTGTGGCGTCTCGCGGTTGATGACGTGGCTGTAAAAGGAACGACGATTCGAAAAGTGGCAAACCGTGGGGGTGGGCGGTCTCGTGAATCGAAAGGAAACAAGACGCATGTATATGTGATAAAATGAGTGTTTATTGCGGAGGGGAGCGAGATACGGGGGAAGGAACGAATGAAAAGTTGTCACATTTGTTTCGCGGCGATAAAGGGCGATGCCTCGCGTCCAAAGTAAATTCGATGCCTCCAAGTGGCGAAAGTTGTTTACAAATTTCTCGATAGAACGTGATAAAAACGTTCTTCGGGGAGGAATTGAGAGCAGTCGAATCTATTTCGATGGCTGGAATACTGAAAAAAGGAAAGAAATAAATACTACGGAAAGAGGGATATTGGGTTATTCGGAAAGTACGTAGGGAAAGGGGAAAGTCGAGAGAAAGGAAAAACGACGTGTTTGTGTAAAATTAATATCGTATCGAATAACATACAGTGGTTCGTGAAAGTATTCCCAACTTTTAAGAGCAAAAACGTGTATAATAAATTGAAGTGCCCAGACACTTGTTTATTTTGCACGAGATATATTTTAATGGGTAAAAAAGCTACAATGGTTTTATTTTTTCTAATCATACTCCACGAAATATGTTCGTAGTAAATGTCTTGTAATCTATTTAGTTGCAAACTTTATCAACGTAACCATGATAGTCGGCGTTTCACTGCAGCGCTAGTAAAATTTCATAAGCTTTTGTATAACACACATCATATATCCATAAAAATTTCCTATACGTTTCTGAAGTATTCAAATACCTTCACGTGTTACCGGATGATTCATATTTCGTTGATCGTGAAAGGGAAAATATTCTGCAGAATTTGAAATAAAATTTACTAATCACGATTTTTTAATTTCATCGTCTTTGCTCTCGATATCTACGCTCGTTTATCAAGAGTATTTCGAAAAACATAATAGTTGTTTGGATATACTACTTTCGCTTTGTGTCTGTATCGTCGTTTGGATTGGAGTAGGACCAGTATTCTTCTCCCTCGTGGACGTTGGATTTCGAGACACGAAGCACAGCACGCGATTGGAATTCAGAATCGTAACGGGACCGCGATCTTCCAGAAAATAGGAACACAGCGGACTAGGAAGGTCTTTCTATCCCTGCTTGCAACTTTATACTTTAAATCCGCCCTATAAATATCACGCTTCTTTGGACGCTGGGGCTGGTTTCCGAAAGATTGGCTCGCGGTATCCTTCGTGGGAATCGCTCACCGCTTTGCGTCGATATATCAAGGGATGAAGCTCTCTCCGATCCCCCACGAAACGATTCGTCATCCCCGTTCCTTGTAAAACAGGCCACTGGTTTTAACCGTTATCCTTGATGCCTTTCTATCATCAATGCCAAAACCGAAGGAACCTACCACTTTATTGTCTTCAATATCTTTTTGTCAATCACGATTTGCGAATATTTATTTATCCTAAAAACATTGCCGAAGATCAATTCCCCACAGTCTAAGAATTCTATAATTCTAATGTGTAATTTTTCCTAACAATTTTTCCTTTAGTTCTAATGAACATATAGCAAAACTGTTTTGAAAGAATAGCTTTGAAACGTACCAATTTCAAACTATAGTTCGTAATCTGAACAGGTTAAAGTATATTCTACTTCAACAATGATATGTATCTCTTTAAGATTCTCTCATTAAGTTTGCATAGGCATAAATCTTATTATATCTTATTATATTACGGTTGCTTCGTATATGACAATTTTATAAAAAAAAAAAAAAAAAAACAAAAGAAAAAGAAATGAAAGCTTTGGAAATAGGTAATAATTCTAATTCAACGGCCAATAAATATCGTACAAACTTCTTTCTAAGGAAAGAAATACACGGAAATAGATATATCAAGCGATGCCCCAAATAGAAGAGCAAACATCGTGGACGACGAAATAATTGTTTGCCAATGCGAACGTTTAATTTATATCTCGGTCGATTCAACAAGTGCTCCAGTCACGTTCATCCGATTATCGGAATTCTTCCGTCTCTTCTACGCTTCTGGTCGTGCGTCCGCGAGCCTGTAATGATTTATCGACTCCGGAATCGCCGCTAATCCCGTTCACGCGGCATTCCCGTTTCTTTCTTCCTTTTCTCCCCTTTTCTCTTCGATTTTCCCGTGTAAAAATTCACGGTTCGGGTTTCCCCGTGGGAACCGCAAAGCAAATCGAAGATGGAATGCTAAACAGGCAAAGGGTTGAACGCTGGTGTCGTCGACGGTTCGTTGAAGTACACCGACATCAGGCAAACCGTCTAGGCGGTAGCCCAACCTCTCTTCAACCCAGGCGCTGCGCGCATTTAGATAAGTTAAACTATAAATTAGACGGATCACTGGTAGCTACTCGAGGAAATGTTGTCGGCGCCTGAATATGTATGATTTATACAAGGAACCCGACTCACCGATATAATTCCTGAACCCCAGGCGTTGGTGAATCGCGAACCTCGAATAGGTCTTCCCTTACCGTTCAATCTTTGTTCGATGGAAACTAAAGGATACACGTTTGGCAGTCGTAGATTTGCGTCGCTCAGTAGATTGGCAGACGAGAGAATTGAACCAGAGTATACACTGGCAATTTTTCCAAGTGATACGCGGCAACGTTCTTAACAGGTTTGTTTACACACGACGTACGTAACCCTGAGTCGATGCGTGTTTTTAAATTACGTGCGCAGTGTTGACACGAATGCGGAACGTGAATCGAAGGTCAGAACATTGTAAGAAGAACTTCAAAACATTTGTCAACAAACGTTTGTTTGGAGTCGTGTATTATAGAGACAGGGGTTGTATGAAAATGATTTATTAGTGTAGAGTACTGTAGGCAACAAAGATCGGATTCGCAGTGAAAGTGTTACATCGAAGTGATCGTATCCCATACAGTTGGAAAATGTACAGACGTTCTGATTTGCTTCATTACTTTTTCGTAATTGGCTCGGGACATCTTGGTAGATAAACATTGAAAGAAAATATAGTTAAAGTACAAGTAATAAACACTTCACGTATGTATGCGTATTCCGACGCAATCTTGAAAAATTGGGACAAAGAAATCGACAGTTAGAGCGCAGAAAAAAGGCAAGTTTCGTTCCCTGGAAAAAGTGGCTGGGTGCAACGAGGACTGCCGCTCGGCTACGTCTTCCCGGACTGGCGCTAATGGCGTCGTTATTTTAAAATACCACGATCATATTTCCCCGCGGCCCACCAAGAATATGCCACGGCGAATCGAACTTAATCTACGCGAACCGTTTTGTCTCTTCTCCTCTCTCCGTAGTTTTCTCTGGTGGTGCGTACCCGAGCAACGATCCCCCGGAATTCTAAATCATGTAAGGATTACAGTGGGCACAGCGGAGAATCAGGGTGGCGGGACACGATCCACGCCCGGCCAACTCGCATTTTGAAAACATTTAAATTCTTATACGCGAATAAATAGCAAGAATTTTACGCGCGATAAAATATAGATTTCCTACGGGGCTGGCGTAACGCCGCCTCGCTTCGGCAAGGGTAGAAGAGACGCGGTCATAAAATCATTGATATGAAAATATAGCCTTTTCACCCCGTCCTCCGACCCCTGTCTTCCTTCCTCCGTGACGAAATCGTCCAGCCGAGAGAGAATCGAGCAAGGAGAATGGGCCAGAACGGTTATACGGGCATCATAGAAAAACAGAGACTGCTTGTTCCAGACCTATTGTTTTATCGAACTATATATATTACTCGTCTAGAGTCTGTTCTGTTCGCTTTTGCTTCCTTTTGCACGAGATACTGAAACCTGCAATTATTTCGTTTTCTTCGAAACCTTCGAATTATCATATAGTAAAATTAATCTTTAAAGGCTAATGTATGGTACTATAACGATATCGAACGTTACAGTTGCAGACATTATTTTGAAGAGAATTAACTAAGAGTAAGTATTCTTGTTTGGAGAATTCTTACTTGAAGTATTTGTTAAATAGTTGGCCGTATTAAGAACATCTTTCCATAATTAGAATTTTTCACCCGTGATAGACTATTCTCCATGAGTGCTGTAATATTTACTTTCACTTTCTGATCTCATTTAAAATTTGTTATATCTTGCTTGTTAGTAATATGCATCGTATCGATGCCAGTTGTTTGACACGGTTTTCAGTATCAGACTTTTTAAACATAGGTACTTGAGGTATCGATCGTCGGCTCTACTTTCTTTTGCAATTTCTTTATCATCGGCTCAACGCATTTAACGGCTCTGATCCACACGAAAAGTAAACTTTCGAGGTTGGCTGAGAGAATTTCGTCGAAGGGGAGACGAATTGACCCCGTTCGCAAATCAGAACGATTAAAGGCAAGAAGTTAAGATCAAAGGGTGTTCGGTAAGTAAAGCCGAACGGCTTTCCAAGACTCCGTTAGGGACTGGATATTCTATCGTGAACAGAAGGCAGGAGGGTTGGCGTCGCCAGCATCTAATCCAATAATTTAATTTCAAGATCCCAGCTAAAGGGGATTTGAAGTATTAGCCGACGGAATTTGTGTATCTTTGATTAGTATTCCATTCGGCATGGCGCTCGACCTTGCTCGATCGCGGTTATACGCGAATCCTAAATCAACTACAGAGCAATGCGAGTCTTTGCCTTTTCCAATCGGTACTGGTTACCTTTACGAAGAAACGCTACGATTTTGGTCCGCGAAGCGAAAGGTCTGGGTCGTCTCTCGCGTTAGACAGTCTGTAATTAATATTTGACAGCAATTAGATATGTCCACAGTCCAGTCTGATCCAATCAATCGCATTTATCATTCGTTTGATCTTTTCACCATAACTACCGGTCGGCGGTAAGCTTCGAGTTGCGAGATCTCCGCTTCTGCTCGTCTTTGTGTCTATGTATTAATACTCGAATTGAAGTCATTCGAATAGTGTTGACGAGACTTGAAGAATTTTAATAACCTAATATCACACTATAGATGTTTTCAAATAATTTCACGCAACAGTCTCCATGATAAAAATCTGTCATGCGTACCATGGAAACTAACGAAATTAGATTGTTCCAGTACAAGAAATATCGTCGAAGAAAATAACTAGGAATGAAATTCGCGCACGAATCCGAAACACGGGTTCATAATTCAATAGCGTTGGTTTTAATTTAACGTGGCATAAATCGAATCACGGCAAATTGACCTTAATCGGGTCGCTTTAAAACCTACGCTTTGCACTTCATCATGTTCATTCGCTTCGAATGGCGCGCATCATCTCTTTCAGCTAGGTGTTACGCTTCGAACGGTGGCAACGAATTGAAGTGGCGCTTTCCGGGGCAAATGGTACGTAGGATAATTTATCGGAGTATCGGGAAACGACAGAGAGCGGATCCATATTCCAATTAAAGCTCATCCTGCCGGAACGTTGCGCTGGATATTACTTCTCTGACTGCTGCTACTTCTCCTCTCTCTCATTCTCTCTCTCTCTCTCTCTCTCTCTCTCCGTCTCATTCTCTATGTCGCTTGCTTCCTCTTCCTATTTTCCATCCCTGTTTCTCTCTCTCCGCCCACGCTTTCCGTTCCACCCACATTCACCCCTCCAATTTCTCTGTCTCTCACTCTCGAACGTTCTGTTTTTCTCTGTCCCTCTTAATTTCACTCTTTCTCCTTTTAACGCCAACGATCCTATATATTTGTCTCATTGCTCACTCCGCGTCGGATCTCCTTTTCCATCCCTTGGAACTGCAAACCCTCTGACTCGCTCATCCTTTCGCCACTGCTTCCATGCTGCCTCCTCGTTACTCTCCTTTTTTGCGCGTTTTGCTTTCCAGTCCATTTCGCGTTGTAAACTCGAACTTTATGGCCGCGAAAGCTGGATATGCCGCGAGTTCATATACGTGGCTGCATCGCGCGTTTCAGAAGCTTCACGCGCCACCCCCGGGCATTGATTGTTGCCCTCCATCGGCGCCAACCGATCGTTCGGATTACTTTACTTAATGCGTGCGAATATTGAATTATCAGTTTACAGAAGGATTAATTTATTACAATCATGTATAAGTTAATTTTCTTGATAAGTAAAATGGCAATTATTACGGGGATATCTGTGAGATTTTCCAATAAAATTCGATACCTTTCTGTGTGTCTGCAGTCTTTGTTCAAAGATTACAGACAGTTTTTAAGTTACTACGTCTCTTAGATATTCTATCCGATATAGAATTTCTTCAAAATTGCTACCACCGCAAGAGCGAATCTGTCTCGGATGCAAAATTTTATTACAGGAATCCCATCAATAATCTCTAAATATCTTTCTGCAGAAATTATCGCTATACGTGCCACGAATATAGAATTTTTCAAAAATTCGCAACCACCGAATCGCGTTCTAAACGTTGCTTTTGGTTCCAAATTTTATTACACGCTGTAATTTTGAAGAATTTCATAAATTCGATGAAGGATACTATATCGTCCTCGTTTATCCAACACACGTATAGATATCCATAAGGTATATAGACGTATCTATTCGCACTTTACTCACACCCGGCGCGTGTAGAGTCGTGGGTTGTTCGGAGACCGAAGAGAAATGCCAGGCATTAGGATTGGAATGGCGGGCAATGACGGAAGTTGATTCGCCACGTTCCGCCGTGGGACTTGGTCGGCGCTTCGCGAGTTGTGATCTATACCCGGTATATTCCTGCTGCCCGTCCAGCTTTTCTCCTGGGATTCCGCGTGACGTATGTGGCTACCTGACGAGAGAAAACAATCTTCGAAAATATATCGCTCTTACCTGCCCACCGATGCAACCTAACCAACGATGCCTTCTTACTGACAGATACCATTGAATCATTGAAATTTATCTCAAGATGTGCGACTTTTCTCGAGGAAAGAAAATTTTGTTCTAAGAGAAGAAGAACATGGAGACATTCGATTTCTCTTTCAATTATTCTCTTGGCATTTAATGTTGGATTTTGTTGTCACGGTGTGAGATGTCGATGAAAGTATTGCATTTCATTGTCTTTCTAAATTTTAGGGCGAACTTGAATGTACACGTAAATAATTTTCTTATTACTTTTGAATTTCTGTTTCGTGTGGGTGATTAATATTGAAACATGCATAAATTTATTTACTAAGACTAAGGATATTTATTCTCTTTGCTATTAATTCTCATTTTAACCTTCGTTTTAGCAACTGTTGACCGTTAGGTATTAAAATATGTTAGTTCGTTCGTACTGCTTGAAGATGTCATTTATTTCAATAATAGTAATCTATATGCAGTGGTGAGTGTAACGAATATTACGAAATTAAAGCAAGAAATTGATAAAGTCGCGTTGAATGATATAATCTAGAGAAAACAGGAAATGCAAGTAGCGAACAGAACACGCCGCAAAGAAGCGGACGGTAGAGGATACCGTTGTTTTCCACTATCTGTCTTCGGGTAAACGCGTGCGGTTTAGCCAATTCGCCCCTTGACCGAGAAAAATGGCTATCGGCCTTGGGAATACGTTTACGACCGCCCCGGGTCGAGTAATTCTATTACGGAAGGATTTTTTTCGCTTTATACTTTATCGGAATCGGTGGTTTTTTCAGAATCCTCGTCTAGACCATTCGTTCCTCTAATAAGGTCCAAACGCCTCTGGGGACTATCGATATATTCCAGGTTCGTACCAGCTGAATTTTTTCGTCCCGATTTTCGCGCTTCCAGTGTTGTAACGATTATTATTACGCGTCATTTGTTCCACAAATTGCTGGTAATATAATATAGTACATAATTCGTTCGAAATCTATTTGAACCTAATAGATTTCATTAGCTAGTGGAATTTATTAGAAATCTTCCTAACGCTCGATATAAATCGTCTATAGGAAATATCTTCTACTGTGTTTCGAGCAACGATCGAAGGAAGAACGAAATTTTATTGGTAATATCGGTTTATTAAAATCGATTAAAGACGCAACCGGCCTCGAGTTTGCTTCTTTTCCGAGCCAAGCGTTTTTTTTCTTGGCGCCGATGCAGCATTATGGAAAAGTTATGATTGTTCCTAGCAGGCAACCTAGCCGTTGCATTTGCATTTATATTTTTACAACTACCTATGATACTCTTAGCTAATTGCGGCAGCCCCTTATTGCCACAGACCACAATGGCAGAGCCCTAGCTTTCCTTCTTTCCCTATATGGCCCGCGAATCGGTCTATGGGACGTTTGATCGCTCTGCGTACGATGTATCAATCTTTTTCAAGGGCCAGTAACCCCAGTCGAGCCGTGCAACGTACTTCGATACTCGTGGTATTTGCATGTCCTTTATGAAAATTCTATAGTTTATGGGCACATTTGTATGTATTATCGTATTAGCATATTCCAAAAGACAGCAATCTCAATATTGGATATCTTGCTCGGCTATATCGCTTGTTTACTACACCTCCGTCTCCCTCGCAACCGAAACGAAACCGCACACGTGTCCTCGTCCCTTTCTAGACGAGAGATCGTGAAATCGCCTTTATTCTTTCGTCCGAATTTTCAATACAAAACATCGGAAACGATGCACAAACCGTCGGAGGGGAAAACTTTCCGCGGAACAGGCGAGTCTCCTCATTGAACGCCATAAACGTCGACTTTGGGGAATACGTTCGTGGTATTGGCTTTTCGTGCTTCGTTGATTTTGAATAAAAACTCAATCTTCGAACGTTGCTCGAGTTTTCGGGTTAGTAATCGTTGGTAATCGAGTTTCATAACGATGCTGATGAAATTTTTAATTGTCTCGTACGCTACACATAGCGTATTCATAAACGGTATCTACAAATAGTCGAATACTTTTTATCTATCTTATATCGAGAGCTTCCGTAAGTACTTTGACTGTTGAATTTCATCGTTAGGAGCAAATATTCCTTTCTCGCCTGTTTCCCGAACCATCAGCTTTAGTCTGTCTTCTAACGTCTTGCAAAAAAATGTTAAAATTTCGCTAAGAGTAGTGTGCAGATCTACTTGGTCATATCTACCAGTATCGTTCTCTGCTTCCAAGGGAATTCATTGCACGCTATTTTCCCCTTGGATCCTACAATTAATCGTCGAATCATTTCTCTACCTTCGTCACCGTCAACGCAAATTGTCTCTATCGTATTTGCTACGCGTCGTTCAAGGAAACGTCTATCTAAGGATATTTATCATGGAAATTGCGGGCAAACGAAGAAATCTGCATGTTATTGGTTCGGTATGAGTTGAAATCAGACCGTTTGGCAAGATCAAACCATTCGTACGAGGAGCTTTTCTCGTCCTACTGATATCATGTGCGAAGGTTCGTATACGTTGCTAAGCAACGATCCGGAGGGTGCCTTCTTGCCCGCATCGACGTGGTTTTAGCTGGTTTACTCATTTAGGCAGTAACAAGCCTGCATGAAAGATATGGAAGAAATCTCGCGCGAAAAGAACGGACTCGAGAGGGGTTACGTTTGCGCTGGAATAACCGTGCCATCTTTCTTTTTTGTATTACCTTAACAGCGTAATCCGAGTCGTAAACTAAAGTATTGTTGCATTTTTTTGCTGAGAACGTCCGCGAACAGCGATAGATGGAATATTGTAATTTACAAAAAGGCAAACGGAACGTCTTTGTTAAGAAATGTATCTACAAAGTGATACTTGACACTTGTAACATTTCATTATTCACCGTGTATTTCTGAGGGATTTCTGATGTGCAAGCACAATTCCATTTATGTGACCCTGTCGGAGAAAAAGCCAATTCGTATTATTATGTAATCGAACGTCTTGTTTATCAAACGTTCATTTACATCGTTTAGAAGATAAGGAATGATAAATTTTAAGGTAAATTTAAAAAGCAGTGTTCGTAAGACCATTATATTCTGGTTTGTGAATGGTTGATACACCGCGAGCTTGTAAACAATTCTTAAAGGTCCTAATAACTTCCTGATCATTTTTCAAATTTGTCCAATCGTCCATAAACATTCCACTACCATCTGAAGTATCACGACACGTTTGCAACATTGTGAAACGTCTTGCGCGAATTTTCCAAGAATAAGTAGCGCTAGTTAGCACGTCTGAAATTCCAGCAAGCAACCGAACTATCGGTTATCGCTTAAACGGCGAACAGATAATACACTTCCGTAGCGATATCGAGTGCGCCGTGGGCCGGAGGTGGATGTTCGGTGGCAACGATGTCCTCCTCTGCGCCGAGGGGATCTTTGGGTACGGAGATCGATGCCACCCCCTCACGAGAATCACCGTCGCGAGTCGGGGGCTAATCAAGCTAGTGCAGCTTCTAATACGCTGGAAGGCATTTAATCTCGACAACTTGCTAACGACCTGACCAACACACTATACATTCCCGATAAGCAACAACCCTACGTGCAAGAAGCATTCCCCGATACCTTCTCGCCAGCTCGATACTCCCGGTCCCTCTTTGTCTCTTCCTGACTTCCTCTTCCTTTCTCGATACTCTCTCTTTCGGCACTACCGCCGAAACGACGGAATCCTCTTGGTCCACTTGGATCCTTCGCGAGCGGTAGCCTAATGCCGCGTCCACATTGATCAGAACAAAGGTATCGTGCAACAATTAGATGTATAGTAACTATGAAAGGTATTTGCACATACTGTTATTTCCCAGTAAAACGATTCAGTCAACGGATCCAGTATTCAGCTGAATTCTGGAAATATAAGGATATTTAAAGAGACGATACTTAAAATTACAGATATGATATTCTCAATTATTAATACATTATCAATTGTTGATACGATACTTACAATCTTTTATATTAAGACTACGTGGTAATTATTATATTGGTAAAAATTAATATTTCGCTAATTTAATATATTTTCTTAAAAGACAGGGAAAAAACGGTTCCGAATTGACACGGTGCACTCTGAAACGAGTTCGAGGTGTTCGTCTCTTCAAAAATGTCTCGTCGGTTTCCCGCTAATTTTACGACCATGACATATCGTTTTCATTTAACGTATCGTCTTCTGAACGAATAGCGTACGCTCTTTACTGACAAACGTTCACAGCTTGCTGCTGGTACAATAGAAAAGTGCACGCTGTTGGCGATCTGCGCACGATCTGTTCGCAAATACCCGTGTGAAAGCAGCATAATATGCGTACAGAATCAAATAGAAGCAGCGGTAGACAACGCGTAGAAATCGTAGCAGGTTGAGAAGTGGGTGTCGAAGAAGAGGGCGCGTCGGGGTGAAAGCGTTTGGAAGGGTGTAGTCGACATTAGGCGGGCGCCGCTGCACGTTCCTACGCTCGTTGCCAGCTCAACTGTATCTCCATAGCGTTACTTGTCCCATAAACAGAGAGTACTATTCTCCAGTCGATGGTCTTCGGATACGATGGCGCCTGGTGCCCTCCCCCCTCCCCCCACCCCGCTGCACAGCTACACGTGCTGCTACGTGTATATCTATAGGTCGAGGTATAGTTTTGCGAACTAGCACCGTGCCATGCCAACCCAATTCAATTTAAACTTCGATGCTCGCGGGGGTGGCTGGATGCAGGATCGGGGGATTCCTAATGCGCACGCGCCGCCGCCACTAAATCGCCCGAAATTAATGCGAGTTATTAGTTGTCGGCGATAATTAGGAGGCAATTGCACGGAAAAGCGACGTGCCGTTGCGTCGAGGAGAATTCCGATGGTCCGCCGACTTGATCAACCCTTTCTTATCTAAAGGAAGAGTCCTTTGTTCGAATAAGGATCGCTGCGATTCGTTCGACTCGTACTGCATACCGTGTTTCGTGTTGTAGCAACGCTGGCTTGCGATGAAACCTATATTTAACAGCGAAATGACAATACCGACTTACAAAACTCTGGTTAACTGTCCCGTCTTTTCAACGATTCACACAGAATTCTTTCGCTTTCCGATCGTATCGCACTCTTAATCCTTCCATGTTGGATGTTTACGTGTACGAAATTTTGTATTTTAGCGAGTTGATCAATGTATTTCGTAAAATGAATCTTAAATTTTAACATAGTATGTCTTCTTTACAAAATCAGAAAATACGTGCTCCCGTTATTGATAATTCATAAGAAAATGAATTCCTAAGAAGTTCAATCTTAAAACTTTCTGCTGAAGTAATTACTTCAAGAAAAACTTTACACCTTTTCTTTTGTATATCCGCGACCTCGAGACCGCTGTTACGAAAAGAATAGAATTTAGTGAAAAAATTGAAAATAAGGAGAGGTGTATATTATTGTGCCCTTGAATATAAATGTTGTTTTGGGTTACAAGATCTAGAAACAAAAGACCTATAAGTAGATTTCTATTGCTGTTTCTTGTAGCCTTCAGCTAGAGATACACACCAAGGTTAACTTTTCGGTAATGTCCTTTGCTATAAATATATGAACGTACTCCCTATCTTCTTCCTATTGTATTGTAACACTGTAAGAGTGACGATCTGGATCAGTATGCAGTATACTTATACTTATACCTATACTTGTTTCAATATATTTTCCTATTACAAATTTATCCACTCGTTCCTCTATCAGTCAACCTCAACACTTTCAATCTTACACATACGGTACGAATTTTTCTAGTCAGATTACTACACAGTACAAGACATGTCAAATCTCATTTTCTATTCTCAGTCGATCATCGTCCACGTGAATTTTCATTTTTTCGATATCATCCGTACTGAGTTTATACGTAAGAACTGTTCGTTCTAGTACACAGCGTACGCCAATGTGCAGGAAAGGAAAAAGTTGAAAGCTATGGATATCATGAAAGTATATTATGGAGATAGTTAGAATATTGGCTGCTGTTGAGGAGGCTGTATCCTGTCTTTGGATTTCCGGTGAACGGAGAGCGAGAAGATAGACGATGCTGGATTTCCACGGGCTACAATATACTTAACTCGATGTATATTTGCATGCACGCACGCACTTTGTCCAAGGAGGGTTGCTCTAACAGAGGGAGAAACACAGAAAGAGACAGTTAGAGGGAGGGGGTAGGTGTGTGCCGCGTGCTCGTTAATATTCATACAAGCCATGAAGCACGGCGTCGCACACTCACGACCTCGTATAAAGTATCGGTAAATAAATCATAATGCGTTATTGCGTATTTGAATATGTTTGATGCGAAGTTTTGGGCATCTCAAAACGCGACGGCAATTCTGTTCTCTTAGTTGAAAGAGACGTTTGAGAGCACGGTTTGGCATTACAACCACAGAGTACCAACTCCCTGCAGCGGTTTGATGCGCTATGGTTTTTCTGATTTACCAAAGCTTCGTTATTTATTCAAACGTGTCGTAGAATACTACCTGCAACAGAATACCTTCCGTTTTCCATGATGACTCTTACATACGTTAATAAACATTACGACCTTCGTTTCTCATTGGGAGGAATCTATGAAACTCGGTGAAAACGAGCGAATATCTGTGAATATCTGTTGACGATGCTGACGACGTTTTGGATAAGAGCTGAATAGTTCCGAGGCGTAATTCGACGTAAGTAAATCATATTTTTATAGACACGTTTTATTAATTCTCTTTCTTTAACTTTCTTAAACGGAGTCATTCAGTTTCATCGCTAAGAAATTTCTCAATTTAGTGATATATTGATATTTGCTGCGGGAAAGATTTTTCTTCAAAGAGTCCACGGAATGATAGTCGTCACATCGAAGACGATGTCGGCGTTGGTATCGATTCTACGCAATGTTTCGGTGATTCATTGCTCCTCCTTCCCCCAAGTATCAAATAGGGTGGTAGAGAAGCCATTGTGAATCGAAAGTAACGCAATATACACCCTACCCATAACGAAGCGTCGGAGTGTAGGTGATATCGATGCTTTAAAATACATATCTGCATATACGTAGCTATCGGCCCCTTCTTTCTGTCCACCCCTCCCTTCTCTCTCTCTCTCTTTTTTTTCGAAGGATAAGGGCATCGTACTTAATGAGTCGGGGAGAGTTGGCCCGCAACCCTGGTTGCGGATCAACCTCCACTGCACTCGGTTGGTGGAGGGGCTTGGCACCCCGGGGACGTTCCTAACCTTACTTTGATGTCTGTGTCTCTGTTTCTCCTTTTTCTCGTTCAGGCATTGTAACATTGGCTGATTTATCGGTATTCTTCGAACCATCCTGGTAACGAAGCCGGAGTTCCCGCGTTCGATTCAAGGAGCAGTCGCGTGTTGGATGCTTGAAATACTTGTTATGTGCGTTAATATTGGAAGTATAAAACTCGATAAAACGACAAATTTAATGTTTCTTTTTCTCTTTGTAATACATAGATTATGGATTTTTATGCATTTGTAGCAAATTTAAAGGTAGTACAATGCACGGTGATGTACGAATATAAATAAAATATTCAAAGTAGAATATCCATCCGATATTAAAAGGTTTAATAGGTGTTAAAAGATGTAATAAGTTTCTGCGTATTCGTAAGAATAGGAAAATACGTTGCTTTTAGTTTGTCCTTAAATTTCGCTTCGAGCTTTTTCAAATAACGCAGCGTAATAAATTTTCGTCGTTATTTTCAAGAATTGAAAATATTATTTGAAACAATATTGAAAATGGTAGTAGAACACCATTGATCTCGACTTTATTAGACTTTCCTAAGATTTCGTAATTAAACCAGATAAACAAGATTCTGTCGATTGGTTTATTACAAAAGTGGTGACGACGTTGAGTGTTCCCCAACTAGCGTAAATCTTGAGTCACTGGTTGAGCGCTGGAAGATGCCATGATATGGGGGCAGGTGTCGCGGTAAACTCAGTTAATTAGACAAGAGGCAACCATCGCCACCCCTCGACACCCCCCGAGGCTTGTTAATAACGCGTAATTACCATTATACACGGCGATACACTCTTCCAAGCCCACGTTGGCGACCCCATTAGATAAGACGACACCTTATTATACGGGAACTAACGCCGCTGTATCGTGCAACCACAAAACTTCGAAGTGTAAGGCCTCGCTATGGGATGGTGGATCCTCGTTTCCTTCTTCCCGTTCAACGACAACTTGAGAAGAAAAATCAAACTAATTAAATCATGTTTTAACCGCAATCTTGAAGAACTATAAACAATTGGAATGTTATTAACTATTTGATAATCAGCGATCCGATAATACAATATTATACAATATGTTGAAGAAATTATTTCTAATGAAAAACATTTTCTGTAAATTTATAATACCGTAACACAAATTTCTAAATTTTATTAAGTTGAAATATTTCAATTAATTACGTTCATACGAATCTCAGGTTCATTATCGAGGAGTAAATTTTACTTTAGAAATCTTCTAGTAACGAATCGTGTTTTGCCTCGTTACAAAGTTACGTCTTAATACGAATCGTCTTACGACTATTCACGAGTCCACATTCCCCACCTATCAGCATCCACAGACATATTCAAGCATCGCTACGAAGCACGTTCGAAAATTCCTGGCGGTAGAATAAAACCAGCGTTTCTTTCCCAACTTCTACTTAGCCGAGCCCTCTGGCCGGTTGCGGTGAGAAGAAAAGAATAAAAAAAGAAAGAAAGAAAAGAATGAAAGAAAGCAAGAAAAAAAAAAGGATTTCGGAGTGTTTAGAGTCAGATCAACGGCGCATACCAGCGTTTAGCGCTTAATTATGAGACCACACAGACCTTGAATCTCTCCTTGTATGACCTCCTGGAGCGTGGAGCCGCTAGAGGCTTCTTTCACGATTTATGTCATAATCACCTGAAAGATAGGGCCCGAAGAACGCGAGCGCAGAGCGCGTTCCCCTCGGCCCTCTCCCGGCCTCCTCTTCAAACCGGGGTTCATTCTTTCTCGAACGAGGAAGCCCGAGTCGCGCGAGCTGGAGCATAAAATGCATTTAGGGGTAATGCGACGTGTATCGCGCGCGCGGGCCGCTTTCAATGCCGCCTGGAGAAACGCGAAAACGAGCGCGTGGCTTGTGTAACCGCGGTGCGAGCCTGGACCCCGCGCTCTTCGTGTTTGAACTCTGAACGTTAAATGTTAATGCCAGCCATTCAGTATTATCCTTTTTTTCGAGGCAGCCAGAGACAGAGTGGCGGAGGAGGGACACAACCTCTCGACTCGTGAAAACGCGTATCAAGCCGTATGGCCTATGTTCGCTTCGCCTACGACCACTTTGGACCATCACTGGTGCATGTTTGCCCGCTTAAGGCAGCGCGCCGCGTTTCCTCGCTTGCCTTTTTTCCGACCGAGCAGCAAGGGACATTAGAAAGAGGGTGACGACGGGGCTCCTTCACCGGACGTTCTGAGACACCATTATTTGCCGGTTGCACTGAAAAAAACCACGCGCCACGGAGACATCGGCTTTGACGTCCATTTTTACCATTTACCTTTTTGTACCAGCGAGCTAAGACTCGCCAGGTTTCAAGCCTCGCGCCAGTCCGACCTTTCTCTTTCGGTCTCTTATTTATAATCGGCGCCCCACACCGTGGCTTCTTCGGGATTCTTGCAGAGCCCGCGACGCTTTCGTTGTCGGGTAATTTCTTGTCGACGCTTGGAATCTCGGAATTCTATGCTGGATGTTGATCCAGATAAAGAGGATGAACTCGATATTTTCGATTAATCGACTTGCTATTATCGTCGCAATAGAAACGAAGATAGGAAAGAAATTTCGAAAATTTGAAGAGTTAGAGTAAGAAAGATGTGTGATATAATCTCGCTCGAAATGCTTACTTAGAAGACTGTAATAAATGTATGACATATTTTGCCTAAATTCTGGTTTCGGCCAGAAAATTCTTGGAGTTTCAGCGGATTTAACTTAAGAGAAGTGCTTTCGATTCCATTCGTGTTCATCTCATTTTTAGTCCGCAAGAATCGCCGAATATGTACACGGCGTGAAAATACACTACGCTGAGAACGACGAGATGCTGAGATGACATTGGCAACTGTATCTCGGCCTCCACGTCGTATTAGAATCCAAATGATCCCATTACGAGAACAACGATAAAACTAACAAAGACGGAGCCGCGATGCCGCAACGAAGACTCGTTTCTGAAGTTAAAATTGAGGGGTGTCTCGACCGAGATGCGCGTCTCTCTACACATCGAAGCGCTATGTGAACGGGGGCCTGCTCAGCAATTTTCATTATTTTTACTCGAGAATTTTTCTTACCTTTCCTCTGCCAGTATGCTCCAACCGCTTTCACGCGATCATCGCGTTTCTCTCCCTTTTTCTCTTGAGATTCCCGCCTACCGTTCCACTAATACATCTGAATGGTATGCCATTCTACGAATAACCTTCCACTTTGAAATTAAAGGAAACGTGAAGTCCGAGGATCACCTTAAAATTAGCATCTACATTTGAACCTAACAAATTCTGACAAATTGAACCAACTATTTATGATTGTTAGGATAGGACATAACACATATATGTAAGGCTAATAAACTTTCAAGTAATCGGTTAATCAAATAGCTGTCGCACTTTGTACAATTTTCTGCAAATAAACTTTCTTATCTTGAAACCGAATCATACACTCCAAGGTTGATCCTATAGTTCTGATTTTTGTCTCTAATTACATTCTACAAGTGTCTTCTAAAAGACTGTAACACGAATAAATCACGACGGCTGTCGAGTACGAACCGATTAAAAAAATTCAATGAAAATATCAAATTTCCAAGAACCGATCTTCCTACAGTTCGATCGAAACGTACGGCCGTTTATCGCACGAACCCGAACCAGAAATAGAACGAAAGCCAATTGAACGATCGACAGCGAATTAGCGCGACTCTGTTGCGAACAAACGATTTCCTCAAGCGTGTAGCATCGAGAAGCCAGCGCGAGAGATCCGGAAACTGTCCTTGGCAGGTTTCGAGCACCAGGTACACGTAGAATGCGGAAAGGCGTCATCGTCCGTTGAGGTATAATTTACACCCGAGCCGGCTCGTGGCTCTGCTGAAGAGGAGTATACCTGCTACTAGTAGTCGGCGGCTATCGCGTACGTAGTAGTTTCTGCCGGGTGTATATATAACGCGTACTCGGGGGCGTAGAAAATTTCATTCCCGCGGTTGGTTTCGTCCCGTGAACGAGTGCACCGCGGGCTTGTGCATGTACGCGTGGAAATAATGCACGAGTGTGCCGTGAAACGAGTACGAATGCGAGTTACCGGTACCCGGGGTACCGGAGCTCCTCTCGCATACGTGCTCCGCACAGCTCGTACACACGTTCTTCTGTAACCACCCTGCTCCATCCCTCCCGCACCCTGTTTACTCCCACTTCTCTACCCCCGACGTTACCCACACGTCCCTCGATCCACTCACCCCCTTCGCCCCCAACGCGCCACCCTTATTCTCGGCAGGAGCGCACCAAGGCATTTAGAGACCTTTTCCCCGACTCATCAGCTTTGTGCTTTTGCCGCAGCGCGGCATGTGCCAACGAGTAATAACCGCAGCTTTTGTGCGCCTCAAAAACATGAATTTTCACTTCAACTTCCCGTTAACTGTGCCCTCGCGAACAGCTAAGTAGAAAGTTAATTTTTTAATTATCCCCGCGATATCACTGCAGAGGATATTTCTCGTCGCGCGGCACCGACGCGCTCACCCGAGACATCGCGTAGCTCGATGAGACTCGTCGACCAATTGGGAACTTGGACCACGAAGCAAGACAGTCGTACTATCGCTGCCCGGGTTACGACGATCGTTCCCGCTAACTCTCGGCTAATGCCAGCGCGTAAATGCGCTTCGTTATTAGTCTTTTTGTCGCGATGTCACCCTATAGGCTTTGGGTAAAAGGAAAGTTCCTTTCCATTTTTCTCGCTTCGAATTGACGAATTTTTCGGTAGCTACATATGTTGATTATCGTTGGCAGTTTGCAGTAGATCTTGCGCGAACTTAGTCGAGTCGTGGTATATTATGAGAATTCTAGGGGAGATATATATCTTTGATTTGTGAAAACTTCTTTTTCAACTCTACAAATTCGTAGGAAAATTTTATAAGTAATCGTTTCTTCCACTTATCTCGGTAGAGTGTTGTAGTATAGATTTTATTGTTCGCTAGAAACGCAATCCTTCAGATATTAACTTCCTTGCATGTATTAATAATTAATAATAAAAATCAAAATATTAAAATTGTTCACATCAAGTTTGTATTTGTTCGAACCCCATATTTGCCACTAATTCGAAAACCTCTGACAGTCATTTATATCGCAATAATTTCACAATTAATTCATCCGTCAGATTTAACACTTGGAACTTTCCTTTTCATCTCAGTTTGAAATTTCCTTTGAGACACCGGAAGGATCCGTCGCGGCAACGAAAGGAACGGAAGAGGATTTCCAGTGCTTGTCGGGAATAACCGCTGCAAGTATTGTGTTAACAACGGAAAGCTTATATACTTCGAATACAATAAGTTTAATTAGTTTTTTGAGCAAACGGGACGAAACAAAGATTTTAAAACATTTTCTCGTTCGCTTAGAATTCTCGCGGGAAACGTTCGTTAGTGGAAGGAAGAAGGCTCGTTATGCCGGTTTTTGTGTTTTCTGGATCTTACGTGGACGGTCATATTTTAGTTCTAGCCGCCTCTTTCCGGTGAAAAATCACGGAACATGTGTATCGATATACGTGGACGAGTACCAGGCAGAAACAACGGTGGTCGTTGCAGCGGCTACTTTGCCTGGACAAACAACAGGGCCTGTTAACACAAAAGAATCACCAGGAATATTTTTTGTTTTTTTCTGTTTCGTTTTGCTCCCGTTGCCAGCACAGGACCGGCGTGTGGTTGTAGAACGCGAGCGCGTTACGTTGACGATCCTGAAACTAGCGGCGACGATTTCGCGACAAAAAGGGGAGAGAAGCAACAGAGAGAAGAGGCAGAAACGTCGACGCAGGTATATAAGGCCGTTTCGTCAGTCTCGTTGTCACGGTTGTCGGGGAATGAGAACGTACGGCCAGCTCGTATTTTAATTCCGCGGACAGAACCACCCCCTGGCTGGT
>NT_176521.1:1658038-1662975 GCF_000188095.3 Bombus impatiens | reverse complement strand
GCTGGTGTGGCCCGCGGGCCACCCCTTTCTTCTTCGCGTCTCCTATGAGCCCTCGCGCTGTGTTGCTGTTTCTAACGGCGTTGCCGACGCCGGCTGCGTTGACATTACCGGGCATAATATTTAATAATTATTTTCATTAAAGTCGTAATAAAGTTTAGAATACTTTATTAATTTATAGGCCAGGGAACACGTTCAAAAGGGTGGCGGCGCTTCCTGTGCTGCGTCTCGCGGCCATTCGTATCAATTATCGTCCTTCGTGTCGTAGGATTAAGAAACACCGACGAATGCTAAACTCTTATTCTTCCGAGCTTTCGATGAGCTGCTGATCATCGACCAAAGTAACCTAAACTTTTCTTTATTCGTGAACGTTTTGTACGATTATCGTTAGCTCGAGCGAAGTTGGTCGAGTATTATTTTCTAACTAAGCTTTATTTTCTTAATTTAATATAAGAATGCAGAGACTTTGGCGCCTTAGTTCTCATTCTTTTCATAGCGGAGAAGACGTACAAAATTCTTGTTGTTCATGAGCAAACGTTAGGAATTAGAGTAAGGAATTAATACAATAACTAACTAGCTAATAAAATGTTCAAACAGTAACACGATTATAAACAATGATTGTCTTCAGGATACAGGCGCTACGTATAAGGATAATTGGTACCTAACCTAGGACAACTGGTTATTCGGAATTGTAGGATGTCAGAGTGCACGAGTTTACGATAGTAAAGTTACTAATAAAAATAACTAAAAACGCGTTTGGAAGTCTCTTCTTCATCTTCGAAGAGTTTCTCTTTTTCTCTGATAGACATTCTCGGATTTAATTAAAAAAAGAAAATCGTTTCATTAGAGAAAGTACAGCGAAGTTACAGGAGGACGTAAGTTATTCGCGTAGCTCGCGCTGATTTATTTATCGTTTGGAAGTTTAACATCGCGAGCAAGCACGAGTAAAAAGTTAATTAAGAGGGATTAATTACCAGGATAACTCGATGTAATGCAAATGAATCGCGAGCAACTACTCGTTAGAATCATAAACAGGTAAACGCGTAGCGTGGCGAGGCAAGGGTGCAGGGTTAACACAGGGCGCGCGCGGTGATCGTTGACAGAAGAAGCATAGAAGTGCAGTTGGTTTGGCGAAAAGCACAAAGGACGGAGAAAGAAAAAGGGAAATCCTTCAGACTGTTCGCCCGACTCCGACGGAATAAAGGGGTTAACGAGATGGAACGGAAAAACAACGAAAAGGAGAATAAACGCGTCTTCTCAAAGGGGTGAAGGATACAGTTTCCTAATTTTATTTCGAGAAGAGCACTTTTTCTCCTGGTGGTGGTGGTGGGTAGTCTTTGAAAAAAGTACCTACGCGAGTGGCCCTGGAAACAAAACGCAAGATTCAGCCCCTGAGTCTGAGCCGCGCGCGGCAGAACCACCGCAACCACCCCCCATATTTATTATGTTATACTTGCCCTGTGGCCCGGTCTTCTTCCTTATGGTTGAATTGAAAATCTTTCTGTACGAGGCCGAGATGTATGCGGACCGGCGGCTGTAAGCAAATCGCGTTATCCTACGCTCAGCCCAGTCGGCCATCTCCACACTCTGAGAGGAATTAAAATAAATACATATCTTAATTAAGCTCCGGTCTCTCTCGTCTACTGGGTGACCGAAAGCGGAGACCGCTTCCGCGTACGCGGATATTTTGAAGGATGGAAAATAAAGTTTCATCCACCCTTCCGTTACCCGGGCTAATGTAATTTTTCTTTCGTACCGACCGTACGGAATTTCATGAGAATGAACGCCAAGCAAGATCGAGAGTGCAGCTTGTATTTGCTAATTGGCTGATGGATTTAATAATCATCGACTTAGGATATTTAATGAACCGGTATCTATCGTTCAAGTAAATTGTCGTTTAAGTATTTTACTTCAGAATTTGACTTCAGAAGCCGATAAATAAAAAGACGACTTTATAGCGAGGAAATATGTAAATCTTATACGAAATGAGACGAAAGCGTTGGAATAATTCATGTGGATATTCGAGACTATGACAAGATATTTTGTTGTTATTCGAAATCTTCGTTTCTGATAGTTAATCGTTTAGTGTTTCAACTCTTTAATTCAGTTTTTGTTGCGTTGATAGAGAATACAAGAAGAAACAGAAGTATCAGAGGAATTATTACAAGTATTGAAGGTGATTATTTGATGGTTTGAAAGTACTTGCAGCTGTATTTCTCGGTTTGTGTACGTTCGAATATCTGCAGGTTGCGTTTCAAACTTGCTTTCCCACAATGAATCTTCGACAGGCACGTTAAGAGTTTCCTAGACGACTTGTTCCTTTTTGCTTGCAGCTTTCTGCTAACGAGTCCACTCGGAAAATATCCGAGAAAATATCAAGTAGTCCAGCTGGTGCCTTTTAAGTGGGTGCCACGGAAATTTTCCTGTACATTGTGTATCGCGTTATGCAGCTTTCGAAATGCACCGCCTCGTAGATCATCAGGATTTGAACTGAAAAAGAGGAATAAATAAAATACTATAAAAAAATAGAGAAAATAAAGGAAAAAAAGGGAAAGAAGGACAGTCCCCGTCTCCGCATAATTAATCCAGGACGCGAATGGAGAATCTGTTTAGCGTGATTCTGGAAATGTCCAAGCTCGAAATATTTTTTCAAAGGCGCCTGATTACGTGGCGCAGTCACACAAGTTTTTCGTTTCATCGTTGCCTTCCATATGTACATGATAAATGAAGCTGAAGAGAGTTGGTCAACCTAACGTCGAAGAACCGACTCGCGCGACCAGTTTTCTGAAATAACAAAATTACAAAATATATATATTTTGGACGATTTCACTGGCACAACTTATATATTACTAGGAGTAGAAATATTTCTGTGTCCATAATATTAGTTCACTGACAAATGAAATAAATTGACAAGTCCACGTGTTATTTCCACCTCTTAGAGCTTAAGACAGTTACATAGATAAAAGTTGTAGAAATGATAAGAATAGGACAGAGGGTTTCTTCAAATTTATCGATAAACGTAGATGTACACTCAACAATCAGAGAGAGAAACACGAACAATCGAATGAATGACATTTTCAAACATTAATGCACCAACTTAGGTGAATTCAAATCGCTGCAACAATTAAACGAAAACATTGTTGCAGAAAATATTTCCAGCCACAAAGACATCTCTCAACACTTTTCACATTTCATTACGATTTAAATAGACCGACGGAAATTTGTCAAATTTCTACAAATATTCTATCTTCACATAATCATCGAAATTTTCAAATAACACGAACTATAGCAGAAAGAGTACGAAAAAGTGCTCATTCAGGCGAAACCATTTCTCGATCGACTTCGGAAACGACGAAGAATTACGTAGAGGAGAGTCCGTAGGAAAGTAGAAAAGGGACACGCGAGCAGACACACTTATTATTATTTAGGTGTGCCCGGTATCCTTTCCGAGCTGGAAATTACATATTCCTAGCAACGACCGCGCCGAGACGTGCGCGCACGGACTTTTTATTCCGTCGGTGCCTTTGCCGGGCCGCGGTGTCAAAGCGGCCGGTTCTCCTCAAAGTGTAATTATTTTAGCTACAATTAAAAATGTGCAGACCCGCCGGCAATGCGTACGCGTTCGGTCTCTCGGCCTCGTCCGCATCGATCCTCCTCGTTCTACTCGGTCTGCAGAGAAGTCTTTCGCGTGCTCGCGGATACGCGAATAATTATTCTTTTCCTGGCAGAAGAAACGTTTTTCCAGCAGGGGCCGGCTGCGTGTATCGCGAAATTAGAAACCCGCGATGTTTTTTCACGGCTTAATTGGTCGCTGTTCCTTTCGTCTTCGTGTTCGTTTCGTCGGGCTTTGCGAGGAACGAGCTCCAACTTCGTACACGGAAACGCCATGGAATTGAATAATTTGCTGGTTCGCGGTTGTATAATCATTCGATATGCATGGTCGTGGTCAGAAAACGTAGATATTATAGCTTTCCGAACACTATCGAGATTGATATATTGTAATATATAGCAGTTTGCGTTATTTATCGAAATTTTGGCAAGTGAAACATGTACGATGAATCGCAGTATTCTTGTTAATTTTGTGAGAATATAGTATTCATTTTTATATATGAAATTGAATTACATTAGTTTTTCTTTAACCTTCTGTAACATTATATGACTCAGATGTTACGTACACATATCTATGGTTCTTGAGTTTTGTTTTATTTTCTTATCTCTATGTCATAGCATTTTATTTGTGTGTGTCATTACATCGAGACTAGACAAGTTTCTTATAAACATTATCGATTCCTAATACGCAAATAAAGTAGAAGTTGGTAATTAACATTATAATCTCCCTTTCACGAGCAAAGTTAAGTATAAAATATTCTCCATATAATGCGATGCTTTCCTTTCTACGCAAGATTCTCTCTTAATATTGTGACTAACCGATAAAATCAACCGAATAAAAATGACATAGAACATCAGAACTCATACAAGACGACTGAAAGGAATTAATTCACAGATTCTTCGTTATCCAAAATATCAATTCCAATCTGCAGATAATAAACAAACTAAAAGTTACATGCCGATTATTACACAACGATGGAAACATGCCAGATATACGTAGGATTATTCTACATTAAGCGAGTATGGATACAGAGGTTGTCGAAGAGATTTCTCGCGCGGTCGAAGAACTTTATCTTCCAAATCTGAGGGGGGTTGGAATCGCGTAGGAGAGGGCACGCGGACAAAGATACTGCAGGCACGTAATTACTTTTAACGAGGGCCCAGGCCGCAGAAAAATATGGCCCGGTAGCAAAAACTTTTCCAATTTTAATCCGTCATTCGTGGCCGGGCCACGGCGGGGGAGGGATGGAAAAAAAGCGGCAACTGTCGTCCCGTAACAAGTTGTTGCTCTGGGGGAAGAGCAAATAAAGGGCGTGGCGGCCCTCCGCCGT
>NT_176521.1:1652773-1657363 GCF_000188095.3 Bombus impatiens | reverse complement strand
ATAAAGGGCGTGGCGGCCCTCCGCCGTTAAGAAAGGCCCGGCTCTCGAGGAAAGATCGAGAAGCGAATCATAAATAAAGGAATTAGTTTTTAATGGATGTTAGTCACTATTAATTGTGGAAAGTTAACCCTTTTCTTCGCCACCTCTCGGCCGCCGTTTCATCCACCCTAAATCGTCCCCTCCCTTGCTTCCCTTTCGTTCTTTTCCTTTCTCCAGCGAGGAGATCCTTCTTGTCTTTTGAAACTGACGAGTCGGATGGCAAAGGAGGCCAAAGAAGAGGGGCGAGGCTACGGGATAGAGGGACGAAAGGGGTTGAAAAAGGGCTGAAAAACACGGTGCGGTCTTTATTTTACATTTCCACCAACCATTCTTTTCTTGCACGATAATTAAGTAAGCTGAAGCCAACCGGTAGCCGGCCGTTCATTCAAATTTGCTCCAAGCTACGTTACCGGTCAAGAGAACCTTTGAAAATTATCTCTTTCACCCTGACGTTTCCACTCTTTGGATCTTTGCGCCACTGTTACAGTCTAAATCGGCTTTGATCGGTTGGATTATCGAGTGGAAAGAAATGGGCTGGGTTAGAAGGAAAGATCCTTGATTTTTGAAGGAAATTAAACGTGATAATGTTGCAGAGTTACGAAGAAATGTCTTTGGATAAAAAGCATTGGTAGTTCACTGATATTATTCGCTGTTATTCAAATATTAACCATCTCTAAAGTCGTATTCCTCTTTACTGTCTTCGTTTAATTTAACGACGATTATTTCAAAATACTCGCTACTTATATTTGTATCTGTAAGTTACTTCGTCAAAACATACAAAAATCTGAAATGCGCAAGTTTCATCAGTAGCATTACTCGAGTAATCGAATCAACACGCTATACGCGTCGATATCAGTGAACCTGTTAAATCGCCATTTCTATTTACAAAGCCAAATGCAATTTTTCTACAGTTTGTTTCCAAGTGTAAAATCTATCCGATCATCTATCATTTGATCTATATTCTCTATGCTGTGGATCTCAGATCGCGTACGTTGTTCCTCAAGAGCGAAAGATTCTCGCGCTGAAAAATTCTTTATGTTAATTTAACACGCGTAAGGTTGAAGTATCGTCCCTAGATTGAATCACGTTTCGCTCGATCCTTTTGAGTATCGATGCGTTGCTCCTGGTTGGTTTCACGCGGCAGCAAAGTAGGATGTGCAAACACATACATATGTATACATGCACGGAGCATATTATGTCTTGGGGACTCGAGTGTAGCAGCGAGGCGGAGTTATATTAGACAGGAGCGAAGAGCTCCGGTGGCAACTGCCGTCTTTCACTCCGTACTGAAACCCTGCGCGCCAAGAATCTTACTAATTAGATATATAAGGAAGCTAATTGTAATAAGGTGGAGTCGGGTGTACACGAGAAAGTCCCCAGTTCACCGCGCCCTTCGCGCGTTACCATCTTCCAGCACGCGCACAAACGAGTACCGGCGCACTTTCCTCGTGTCCCTGTTTATCCATCGTACGATGAAATCGAAGTTGCCGCGATTCACTGCAAAAGTGGACGTGATTTGTACAACGCGTCGCCTCGGTTAGAAACCATATAAACAGGAATTTCTTGGCATTGTGCTTCAGAAGCCAAGCTGATAAACTTTCTTCCCTGACAATTTTTTTCATTTTAGCGAAGATACTATATTTGCGAAATAGTAATGTTTTGGTTTTAGAGACGAATACGAAAATGGTCGATGTTATACAATAGAATTGCTTTTATCGAAATGAGATTCTAGTGAGTGTCGGATTAACTGAATCGGAGGTTGATTCTACTTATGTGAACGCGGACTATTATTATTCGAAAAGGAGTAACTAATAGGATTTGCGAATTTATATTGCTCAGCATTGCTTCTTAACGTTGAGGAAATTTAGCGTGGAAGAGCACACGAACCCGGCTAAAATTAGTTTACTTACGGTCAATATCATAATTTGAATCATCGCACGGGGTTAGCGTATGACGGATTACTTTGGGTTGGATTAAGAGTACCCTGATCGTTGTCTGATGTTCCAGAATAATTGCAAAAAATATGGAAACAATGTTTTAGTGGCTGCTTAAAATAATCAATACTCATCACGTGCATTCGTAACATGTTTATCTTTTTTATTTATAATCGTTTCTTCCCCGTACTTGTACTGAACAAATTTAAATTAAGAACATAATTCATCGTATCAAAGAATAACAGCTTTTACAATAAATTCCTTTTCGGTAATTCCTCTACGTTCGTTTCGTTGCTTAAAATTTTTGAACATTCTTTCTGGTTTCCACCTGTTCGGCATTGATTCCAAACTATATACTTTCAAACACTACATTGCACTACGACTTCCTTAAAATTCAGCGATTTACATTTCCAGATAGAAATTACTTGTGACTTTCTCTTAGTTAAAAAATAAAAAATATAGCAAAATCTAATTTCCAACGGGAGCATCTTCATGATTGGTTGAATTGCATTTTCTCGTGAAAGACTTGAAACGTTATAGAATACGCATAAAAAGTTGCAAGTGCGACAATTTTTCTTCGAGATGTCAGTGACCAGTATAGCTGCACCGAAGATGGTCCACGATTGCATGGAAGTTTACGACGAACGTAAGGGACGGAGCAGGGGGTTGAAGCGTGTTGTAGTTATAACGAGGAGCGGAGTAATTTAACCCTTCTTAGAGTCGTCTTGTCTTCACGGTACCCTTCTCTAGCAACCCCCACCGTGTCGTCTTATCACCTCCCTTCTTACGCTGTAATCTCCGACCCCATCGTTCAGCGTTGGTTTATTTAGACCCGGCAGAGGTGATCGCTTGATTAAATACTTCTTCCGTCGGCTTTACTTTCGCCGTACATGACGCCCGCGGAGAAATATCCGACGTTATAAAGTTCCGCTGTAAAACGCGAACAGGGACCTCCTTAATTAACGCCGAAACTTGCCAGGAATTTATTTTTTGCCCTGACACAATAATCGCCATCAGCGAGTCGAAGCAAAACCGAGAAGGTAACAATACTTTTCTCAAACGCGTAAACGCACGCGCGTTTCTTTCGTTTTCTCTTGCTTAAAAATTCTTTCAGAATTCTTTAGAAAATCCTTTGCTCTTTCCGAAATAATAGAGTCCTGGCGTTTTTTTTTATCGTATTCGAAACGTATACGTTTGATCACAAAGGCGCTCTATCAAAGAAAAAATCTTGAAACGTGATCATTGTTCCCCTTCGTTCGTTAACCCTTTGATTTTGTCATTTGTTCAAAATATTTATGATTTACGATCATTAAATGCAACTCTGAAGTTCTCGCGACTAAAAAGAAACCATTCTCGTACCGTGCAAGCCAGTTTCTAAGGAAATATCTCGCTTTGGAAATTTTTCACGCGCCGCAGACGCTGGGAAAAATTGTATTGTTACTTTCGAAGCGTTTGGTTAGACTTTGCGGGCATATGTTTAACAAAATTAATTTAAATAGTACGAGTAATTATATGGTAACACGGGCACTTGTTAACTGTGTTACCTAATTAAAATATAATTAAAGGCTCTTATTATACATAAAAGTAAACGTTTCTTTAACACCGCCTAGCTTTATGTTACGCGTTATTTAACTCCTTTCAAGTAAATTCGCGGCTACTAGTATTTGAAAAGTTGCGATTTTGTAACGAAATATCAAGGCAATTTCGAGGCCAGATATGCTACACTCGATGTAACGCAGAGGGGGGGGAGGGTAGTAGTTTGGGACGTCGTGATATCTGTGGTGTATTTTACCGTTGTTAGGTATTCCAGTTGAAAACTCACGGAAAGTCCACTAGAACAGAACATCAGGTTTCGAAAGTTGCCTTGAAATAAAATTCTCTCGTTGCGAATAGTAGTTAATCATCGAATCAGATTGCGAAAGTATCGATTCTTTCAGTATCGATGAAGCAATATAGAGAAAACCAAAGAATATTAAATAGTTTGAAGTAGTTTAATGTAAGTAAAACAAGTTTCATTTTATAAGAAGCAAAGTAACAATTTAAAGGAAGGTAAGCTTAATTGTTTACCAATGTAGATTTTTTTCTTTTACAATTTAGCTGACATTTTTGAAGTTTAAGTGTCCTTAATGAAATACGCTCTACGTGTATTCCTCTTTTAAAGAAAAAGGAACGAAAAAAATTTTCTAGATATTAAAAAATTCGTGACTTTTAAGACACATTACATTTTTAGCAAATAAAAAGGAAAATCAATATTTTTCAACAGATTACCACATTAATATCAAAATATCGAACATTTAACGTCTTGATACCGAGATACAACGTAATCGCGATTCTCAAAGATTAAAATGAATCCATCGTGGTCAGTTATCAGGTCTGATCGTAGATGACGAAGGAAGTTAGGCCTGTTCGGTGGCAGATAACAAAAATACGAGGCAGGTTTTCGGAGGCCGTAAGCCGGGGGTGGCGCGAACCGTGCGGACATTAGCATAGTAATGAATATTATTACATTTCGGGTGCACACTCAGTTTAATTCCATCTTCCCAGTCGTAAAGATAATAAGCGAGTGGCTGGCTTCGTTCTCGCTCGGTTGTTCGACCGAGAGGGGTAATTCGGGCGA
>NT_176521.1:1611135-1652026 GCF_000188095.3 Bombus impatiens | reverse complement strand
GCCCCCTGAATTGCCCTTTTACGCTCGCTGCTTAACGGCAATGCCGGAGTCTAGTTTAAAATTCCCGGTGAACCGACGTGCTGGAATGAAAGCTGGATGTCGATCACGCGCATGATTTGCCGATGAATCTTCTTTGCTTGATATATTTCTTGTAGGCAGACAGAAGTTAATTCAAACTTTTTTTATACGTATTATCAATGCGGTTTTTCATGTCATCATTCTGTACTATGTTCTACTAAGTTTGTTCAAATATTTTAGAATATATAATAACAGGCACGATGCTGTCGATCAATCTTTCAGTTTCATTTCATTTGTACACACACATTGGTGTCTCTGTCTTAACAAATTCGCTTCGAATGGCAGAAAATCACATTTTCTTTAAATCGAGAGAAATACTTTCTGACCTAACTATATCTTTCAACTCTATAGAAACGCATGAGAACTCGTACCTCTACTACACCGTGTTCCAACGCTCCAAATCCTAACCTACCAACAGAATTCATACATAAAACAGCTCCTAATACACGAGACCACAAAATAGCACAAATTTCAGAACATCCGATACACTTTTCATTCGCCGTAGGAGGGATGAATCATAGACACGTGGCATCGAAGCTACACTGCCGCCGTCAGCGGATTGCCTGGAATATCGAGAAACGCGTAACGCAATTGTCCCAACCTCCGAACCGACCGACCTCTCGATTCTCGGTGTTGGTCTCGTGGAGGGTTCGTCCGCGACATATTTTCCATGGCATGGCCGACGGACGACCATGCAGTATGTATATTTCCATTCCGGCGTTACGAGGTGTGTGGGATGATTTTATATGCAAAGAGTAGTTTAGAGCTAATTGTTAATAATAGGATTGGTAAGGTGGGAATTCGCCCCGGCAGGCCGTCCAGCCACCCCCGAAAGCCTCGTTCGGCCCAGTGCGCGGCACCACCTCCACAACCCTCCGCGGCGCATCTCATTTGGCACTGGAGTCAGCGCGTTGCAGATCTCTTGCTGTCTGTCCGTCTGTCTGTCTGCCTCTATGACCGTTCGTACCGTCGGACTGTCCGTAGGTATGTACCTACACGTACGTGGCCCTCGCACCATTTCCGTCCGGGATATGAACGTATATATACTACGCGTCGGCCCGCGTACCTACACCGGTACGTACGTATTATTACGTATAAACGCGTAATTCTGAGTTATACGCCGGCCTTGTTAATGATAATTAAAACGCCTCGCTCTATACTTTTTGCCTTGGAATATTTTCTGAAATTCTCGCCGGATAATGGCGCCATCCGCGCGCCTCGCCCCTCGTCCTCCTTGCACCCACCCTTTGCCTTGCCTCCTTTGCCTGAGCTCGGTGAAAATGCCGAGTCCTCGGGTTACACGCGCTGCCCAAGGGGTAAAAAAAAAGCCGGGAAATCACTCCGCTTTCCCTGTGTCCACGGATCGAATGAAGACAAGGTAGCGTGGACGATTCTGGCGATTCGTGGTAGCTTTTGCGGCTGATGCTTCCTTGTTTGTCGAACCACGGCGAACCTTGCTTCCCACTAAACAACCTCGTCTGTGTTTCGCTGGTCGTTAAATTAATTAAAATTAATTAGAGGGGACGAAGATTGGTGAACTTATGGACTCGTTTCCTCGTAAGAGAAACAACGCGATGTTTTGCGGTAGTCTTTGATCACGTAGAATTGTCGAAGGATTTGAACGATTCGTTTGGTACAGACGTATGTATCGATACTTAATCTACATTGATTCGTTCGTGCACTATACAGGGTAATTTATACAGTTAACTTATATAGTAAATTTGTTCTGTTAAGACTCGGCAAGTCACTCTTTCAGACTTCCCAACTGATAAATATTCCTCGACACAATTAGTATGCTGCAACGTGATAATGCCGGTATATTACGCAATTGCACAATGGCACTGGCGTAACAGCGTAGTTCAATAATGAATAATTCGCGGAATGGTCCGATGTACAAGCGACATTATATGGCCGAACACTTTCGCAGTAGTTTGCCACCGAAAAGGTTATTCGAAATTCAGCCTGTAATTGAATCCGTGTATAAAACCTACTGCGCATGTTCCAATGGTACGTAGAATATCGGAGAAACTTCAACTATATTTCAATGAAAGTATCTTACGTTGGGTACAACATCCGTAGTTTGGCGACAGGTCTTTCTGCAATATAATGTAAAGACGTTGAACTTTTGACTGTGAATCAATACTTGAAGGATAACACCGGCCTGGGTACGTCGTATAAAATATAGTAACCAATGGGATCCTCCATGGAGTAACTTCGTAACACAGCTACAAGCTTCGCTCCCTTCCATCTCTAACTCGTCAACATGAATATTCATTATTCGATGATATTTCTCCAGCATTCGCTGTCCCTGCATGCAAGACGCTCTGCCTTCTCACACATGATAGCAAAAGGCTGTCGCCTATTTAACAGCATCGGACCAGTAACAGATCGTTCACAAATGTATCGACATCGATACACTAGGACTATATCAACGGTATTCCGACATACACATTAGATGAAAAAAGGAACGAAATATATCAGCATAAATGTATTCGAACTTATTACCAACCCTTTGACAGTGCAATAAAACGAAAAATAAAGCAAAATGATCTCTTCATCCTTAAAGCTTCTTCCATTTTTCCTATTACATACAAAAATGCCTATGTTCAACTTCTCATAGAAAATAAATAGCAATAATTACGTTAAACATGGTATTTAATATAAGAAATTTGTAATACCATATTTGTACCAAAGTTTTCTCGGTTTGCAGGGTTGAAAGGCTGAGCGTTACGTGTATTTTATATTTGAAAATATAGGTACATTACCAAAAAGTTAAGAATTACGTATTTAGAGGTTAATCTTCCCATTCGCGTGGTCCGTTCGTTCCTCAACAGATGCCCAGTTTCGATCTATCTTTTTAGTTTCAACGAAACCACAGCAAGCAACAATCCGTTTAACGAAAGGTGATCGTTCACTAGAAAAGGGGTGAAACGCTTGTCAACTGTCGGCTACGTATCACGGGACGTCATTATGCTGACTCGCTGGTCTAGGAAACGTAACGTGCACGTTTCTGTCGCGCAATTACATGTAGCAAGTGTGTTCACGAAGCGGAGAAAGGGAGAAAGGCAGAGCGTAGGTGATGGACGGTCGAAAGTCAGTTGATTCGTGGTTCGGCGGATGCTGGCCCACAGATGGCAGTGGTTTCTGTTGAGAATGGGTGTTGAGGTTAATAGGCGGCGTAAGGAGGGTAGCTTTAATGCGAGTCCGCTCTGAAATATTTAAGTTCAGACCGAACCGCCACGTTCAGAATCTGCGCCGCTCTAGATCCGCCGGCCTGTATCACGATTTACGGTGTGTACGTGAAACGCGCGCTACTCACCCCGGACACCCAGAGTTCGAGGCTAGATAGGGTTAGCGGATTAATGAAAGCCAATTCGCTGGGTCTGGGGAGCCGGCCCTTTC
Source organism: Bombus impatiens (assembly GCF_000188095.3). Classification (NCBI taxonomy): domain Eukaryota; kingdom Metazoa; phylum Arthropoda; class Insecta; order Hymenoptera; family Apidae; genus Bombus; species Bombus impatiens. Next base: position 1,648,546 of record NT_176521.1, on the reverse strand, counting down.
CTTCTCGCTCTTCTAACGTCACCGCGCCATAAACAAGCCCGAGAGATTTGGATAACGAACGAGCCTTCCGTTGATATCGAGCCTGCGCAACCTACAGTCTTCGAAACAGGTACGTAGCATATATTTTAGTTGTAACTAGGTTCGGATATATTTCTCGATTTTCTTATTTAAAAGCATCTGTTATCATCGATCGTGTTTGCATATTCTGCTGCCATACGTAAGTTTATAATTATGGATGAACGTAATTTTGATCTTCTCGTATGAGTTAGACCGTATTGGTTTGAGTGAAGAAGAAGCTATGTTAAGGAATACCTAGGAAGAATATTTTGTGGTGTATCATTGAAGCAGAATTGTCATTTTTCTTGCGTTCTTTTAAGATTGCTATCGTAAAGTGTCGAGTAGTATAGAACCGCTATAACCAGACACATTCTGTGGTATTTGTTGTACGGAATTAGTAAGTTGTCTTCGATATCACAAAATATATCAGTTGAAAATATGCAAATTAGAATTGCAAAAATTGTAACATTCGCGTAATTTACGTAATTTACGTTATTTACGTTCTTACGAACATACGATTATTTTGTTTTGGAGGACAGTAATAGATAATAAAAAGGCATGAAGCTATTCGATATATTTTTTTTTGTTTAGGGCTCTACCGTATAACTTTTTCGCGTATTCAAATAGTAAACAATTATAGAGGTTTTGTGTGTTAGAATTATCTCAGGCCTTTTTTTATAGTCGGAAATGCTTCGAAATGTGGAGATATACCGTCATCGTCATCGCCGTCGTCATCGTTATCACTTTCCTATGCTATTTCATTACTTGAAGCGCGCATAATATCGAATATAGTACATCGTCACATAGATTATCGTGTTTATCGAGTTGAGCTACGTACACGCTGGTACAAGCAGGGTTCATACTAAACGGTGCTTAGACGTGTCATAAGCGAGATGACCTAAAATCTTACGCTATCGACGAAAGATTTCATAAATAAATATAAAACAGTAATATAAAATATTTAATATAAAAACAGAAAAAAACTGTAAAACTTCTCTAGATAAATAATGGATGTAAATAGAATTAAACAGAAGTATAGTTATACTTTTATCAATATTTGAGAACTGAATTTAAAAGATATATTGAAAAAGAACAAGTGATATAGGAATTGATGAAAGGAAGAGTAAATTGAGATTGAATAAACATGATAGGATGATTCTAAAGATGACGAAACTATTTTGTTCAATAAGCTTTTCAATTACGTATGAGTTGTGTCTGTTTAAAATATGGCAAACAAATTATTTTTTAATATATTCCTCTGTTTAATAATGTAGTCTACCGAGCTTCTATATAATACATAATGTTGCATTCGAGCAAACGTTTTCTGAGAAAATCTGGTAAAAAGATCTAATATCTCTATATTAACCGTTTATCATGTTTTGTGCGAAATTCTCGGACTATGTGTAATTCTGAAGGTAAATATGGTACAACCAAGATGTTATAAATTAAAATAGACATGTTATTTCGCGGTATCATCTAAATTTGGAAACAGAAAAGGGGGATCTGTGATCACTTATTCAATAACAAAGATAGAAATAACAGTCTTTTACTGAAAAAAATTTTCTTAACAGTAGCTGGACATATTCTTAAGATGAAAGAATTGTGTATAACTTAATAGGTCCAAAATATTTCCTAAACTTTATTCACTTTATTTGATTCTTCCATTCCCGGATTTCTTCCATTTTGTAGCTACTTATTTCCAAGAAAATAATCAACGTTGCTGTTCTTAGATTCCTGAAAAAACATGATGCAGCAATAGTAGCAAAATTGTGAACACGTTGCAAGTTACATGAGAATACTTGATCGTGTAGCAGCGTGAATTATCGTTGAAACGATTCAATTTGGAGCGAAAGTAAAGGCAGAAGGAGCCACGACACTGCATAAGTAGTTTATTTGTTAGCACAGACCGTTAATCCGATGTCTAAGGGACTAGAAAATGTTCAGCAAGGGCGATAAAGGTTCGAATTTCTTCGAAAGGGCGACGCTTAGCATATCGTAAAAGCGTTCCACGGCTTTCCAAGGGAAGGGGAAGAATATGTACATGCCTTTCGTATCGCTCCATAAAGATTACTACCAGTAGGAGACTTTATTGTCACGCGTTATAAATGTGAGCCAAATATTCGAATGGTATTTTTATTCGTGTCGTATTTCGAGCGGAAGGATTTGAAGAAAGCACGAAAATAAAGCAAGGACTATCATTTGACTGGTCCTAATGTGGCTTTATCGTAGACGATATTGTCCAAAATCTCGACTTTTGCGACCACGTTTTGCAAATTGTCAAAAATCTTTCACTGTTGTTCCTTTGATTCTTCGAATCGTAGAAATTCCATCGATATTTTAATTTTTGTCCAAAGCTTTATCTAAACGAAAGCTGGTATTTTATAGAGTTTCAATAAATACTCATTATCATTTATTTTTCGAAAATTTCTTATTAAATTTTCCTTAGACGCTTCTGTTTTGGGGTATTAAATAGAAAAGAATCAATAGATAATAAAAATCATCGGTACAGGCGCGGAAATAAATTCCAAGGATTATACGATATACGTATTATATAACAAATTTTTCTCTCAGCTTTCTCGCTGATACGTTCGAAGAGAGGGCAGATTGTACACGGAAGATTTCGCATTCCTAAAGTTTTCATTTGATTAGAATTTCGTGAAAATAGCTCGGACTACCTTTCCTAAGAAAATTTTCCAACGAAGGGTAGTCCCGCCACAATAGGAATACGACTATTTCTTAGGGTATTAAGTGCACTCATGACCTTTAAGATTAATAACAATAATAATATACGACGTAGTAAGAACGCGGTGAAGGGAGTATAAGTCAGTTGCGGTAAAGGGAGGGGTAACTTTCGAAGCCAGATACAAATTACAGCTCATTTTTATGCCATTTTAATATCGCCACGCGTCATTAAATATCCCCTTGCTTTGCCACCCCTTCACGGCCACCCCCAACAGACGACGTCGTTTTCTGTGCGCGTATTTTCGTGGCGAGGAATGAAATATTCGTACGCACCCATTAGCGTCTCGAAGGCGGAAACCCATGGAACGACCTGGATCGCCTGGAAGAAACGTTTCGTCGGTGAAAAATCGGTTCTTTCGGCGATTGGCTCGACTTTGTTCCATTCTGTACCTGCGTCGATAACGAACAATCGACCAGACATGAAAATGTAGAAGCGGATTTTTAATTAATTGCACCGAAATATTGAAATATTCGTCCATTTTTCTTATTGACAAATACTATTTCGCTATTCGTGTATCAAAAATATTTCTAAACCACTTTATATAGATAATAAATATACTTAATAAATATAATAAATATATTTAATAGGTTTATCTGTTTTAAAAATATTTGAATACATCATACTCTACCACACCATCGACTTAAGTAGCTTGTTGCAATAACGATACACGAGGCAGTGAAGATTCGTAAACGTCGCTAATTTCAGCAGACGCATTTTCTTTCGCATTCCGGCCATAAAGCTCAATTCTTTCCTGAACGCTTTCGCGAAAAGTCATTCGCAATTCCGCGAGCGGAAGCAGCCGCTTTTATGCTCGTATCGCGTTTGAAGTTATGCTAATTCGCAAAGCGAAAGACCTTCAGCTCGTTTTCCCCCTTTTTTCCACGACCATTTCTCTCTCTTTCTCTCTCTCTCTCTCTCTTCCCTTTTCCTCTCCTTTCTTTTCCTCCTATGCTACGTATTTTTCAACTTGAAGTATTGTAGTCGCATCGAACATATTCATAACTCGCATTTAAGGACATGTCACTCGGCCTTTTTACTTCGACCAACAGGCCAGCGCTACTAGATGACGATTTTATGCCAGCTTTTACGAGCTGGAAGAGCACACTTTGAATCAGGATTCCTGGAGTTACGGGGGGTCTCAGAAACAGCTCTTCCAGAGCGGCGGTGACACAGACGGGACGGATTTCAACTTTTATTCCAGAACGTAGCCGTAACTTTGTTCGTACGTGGCTAGCTTATTTTTACCCCTCCGCTCCTCTGGTCGGCTTAATTCGCCTTATGGTGAACTCGCCGCTTCAGATGAAGCACACCGGACTCTCAGAACCGTCCCCTGAACGCATCTCTGTCAATAATCCTGGCTCTCCGATGTAAACCGCCCTCCGCGTACCTTTTGTTCCGTGATTTTAACAGCCGTACAATTAGTTTTGTAGCAACTGCTCGAATCGTCTCTCTGCAAATGTTGAATACCCTTCGTGTCGTGGATCTGATGACTATGATTTATTTTCTCCTGTTTCAGAGTAATATTACGAATATTGTTAATCGTAATTTTCAAAATCACAAGAATTCTCTTTGACAAGTTGTTGATTATCTAAATGACGAACATACTTTTTGTGAAATTAATTATAAATTTTAGTGTATTATCTTTCCCGTAAAAATGTTAAAGAACAGCTGTTTCTATTATTAATAATCGATAAAAAGAAACGTGTTTCATAGGTAGGAAAAATCTTGATCTTGAAAGGGATCATTTGGAGTCTTCAAATTCCGCGTTTCGTTAAATTATTCTCCAAATTTATTTCGTCGCCAGTCGTTTTCGACTTTTTGCTCTTTTGTTCAAATCTCGCCATGTTTCGCGAACGACGAATTCCAGCGATTTGCCGCGAGGATGGCTACCTTTTACCGAATCGGTGAATAATTCGCATAATCGAAGCTTCTTGAAGGTCGCACGACTGGATTCTGACTTCCTTATGAGGGTGGCAAAGCACCGAAGGGTAGTTCTGCGTGGGGGTCAGATTGGGGTGAACTGTTTCGTGATAGTTGGGACGATCTATGAGCTAGAATTCGCTGAGAGACCATGGAAGGGTGGATTTACTAGTCCGTCTTGTGTTCGCACTACACAAATCCAAGTGACCGTTCGGCTTCTCTGCCAGCCCCTTTCATCTTGTCTCTTGGCGAATAACTTACACCAGCTGAACTATTTCCGTGTCGTCGGCCAAGAATCGCTCGTAGCGTTCGATGTTTTGCCGGGTATAAATTTTGCATCGAGGAAAATGAATGGATTACAGAGCATGGCGATTTATGTTCTAAGATATAACCGCTGTGGAGCGAAATTTGTGGCAGTACATTGGGAAGCGGTCTACAGTATCAGCAATCGTTCAGTTGTTGGATTAAGTTTTCAATTTTCGTGCAAAGGATATTAACTATCAGAGAGGGTTTTAGAATAGCCTACTTTTATAAATTTCTTCCTACCATTAGTAGTCTGTCGCTTTTTACAATAATTTTTCGCTTTTTAAATTATTTCTGGTACGTATTTGAATGTTTGTGGAACTTAAATATTAATTGTTTGTAATTATAGACATAATTAGAATTTTCTATATCTATCTATAATTCTATGAATATCAATCTATAATTTTAAGTTGATTATATTTATGAACTATTATCAATGTTTAAAATTTTCAAAACGATACTTTCAAACTGATTCTGCCAAATGCGATTGTTTGAAGCCAACTTTTATTTACAAAAAGGAAAAACCAATTTAAACGCCTGACTTGAAATTGATCGTATAGTGCAGCAACGAATTTTCCCACATTTGCACTATTTTCTCAGATGCATGAAAATATACCTATCCACGATGAAGTAAGAAGTTCGTACATAATATTAAAAAATCCCAACATAGCAACGCTAATGGAATCGATACGCGGTGATTAAAGCCGCCCCGACTCCTCCAAGTAATAACAAAAAATGGCGGACCGATTTCTTTTCTCCCCCTGTGTTGAACTACCTATAGCTCAGAAACGTGGTGTCTCGAAAAGAAAAGCGACGCTCGTTAGTTTCGTGAGAAATTAATTATTTGGCCGCCATCGCCACGGCCGCGCGAGTAATGGTGAAAAATGTCTGGATTGTGCAGGATTACATCGGGAACTGGTGGAGGGCGGGAAAAGTGGTGCGCGACCGGGCTTGCAGACGAAGGAAAAGAATAAGAAAGGAATGTATCGGTGTGGCTCGTTACACTTAAATTGGAGGGAATGACTGAGTGGTCTCATTATTCACCGCGTACAATATAGAAAAAGACTTTCGACTTCGTGGTTCACCTGAGCAACGATTCCCGAGACCTGATATCTGACACGACCGGTTCATAAAGACTTCTTTTGTGCAGTTCGGATGAATTAAGTGCGGTCACAATGTCGCTGCTGACTCCATGGTCGATGTAATCAGGCGTTGAAAGGTTTCGCTGCTCGGGTTCGCGCGCGTTCTTCAATCCTCGGACCTGGACTGTTATTTTTTCTGAAATTCCTTTCACCAGCGACTGTATTCCATGCGGATCCTCGATGACAAAGGGTAACAAGGTAGCGATATTTATTATGGCTGGTGAAAATTGTCAATGGCGATGGTAGACATAGAAGGTTTCTTATTTTATTTCATTCACTTAATGTTACGTTTTAGCGATTTCATCTATGAGTTGTCAGAAATTGAAAAGTTGGAATAAAAGAGGATTTTCTCAAGAGGGAAAGTTGAAAACTACTTCACTCTGATGTTGGTTATATTTTGATACAAATGATTCAAAGATAAATTGCAATGTCTAAAATAATATCCACGCGTTTAACAGTCACCGGTAGGCCACGACAGTCAGGCTTATTCGACGCGTTGGAATCCACATTTTTTCAACGATATTTTTTAATATCATTTTAGGAAAATATTTCCTCCGATATCTTCTAAAAATTCGAATTACAATATCTGCGAGATACGTTCCTTAATACGGTACAATTTTCAACATATGGCGATACGGCTGAAAACAAAAATGGAACAGTCGATAGCGAAATAGCCAATAAGCGGATCCACGTAAAAGGTAAAAAAAGAAAAAGAGCATCGAACGAGAAGAGCTTGGCATAGGGTGGGTGACATTAGCATCCTCTATTAAATGTCGTTTACCCAACTCGTTGGCACGACAGCCTTTAACCCTCTCGGTACCAGCAAAACCGCCAACGTCGAGGAATAGGTTGGAGGTAGTTTGAGCCGACCGGCGGTGGCTGCTACTCTAAGATCAAGTGCTGTCCAGTGCCGCACTAAGCCAACCCCTCTAACGTTCGTCCAGTCGACTGGAATTCAGGAAGGGGTAGACTGATAAACCAACCACTCCCGTCCCTCTTGACCGGATAAATTCTTGCGGCCGGCCGCTCAAGTACAGTGGCTGTCACTGTTCGACCTGGTTTCCGATGTTGGACGACACTGTTGACTCTTCATCCCCCGGCTGTCAGTCCAAAACTTTGCAGGGACGATCACGAATCGCTAGTTTCCCATGTTTTCATCGTTCATTGTGTCCTAGTTGTTAATTTCCTCACTAGGCTACGACGATTATTTAATGCGTAAAGTGATAAGGAGAAAATTGAAAGTTTCGTTGGTGAAAGAGTTCTGTAGAGACGTAGAATCATAGAACCATAGAATGGTAAGATGGAATGGAAGAAACATGAAATATAGGTATTATTATTTGATAGGCGTTTTAATAATCGCGTTTGTAATAGCAATCGAGATAGCTACGCAGTTTTATTAAATTCGTTAAATTCTGATTCCTGACCAAGCAAACAATAATTACGCTAACGCAACGAAAACGCAGATTAATCAAGTATAGCGCGCAACCATCCACCTAGTAGCGAGTCGCGTGACTGCTTGTTTCGTGCAACGAGATGACTCGAGTTTTTCTTTGATAGCTTTATAGCGGTCGGATCTCGAAGAGAGTATATCCGAGGGAAACGTGACCCAGAAGAGACTCGAGACGTCTATAGATCCACGCTCGCTTCCGGAAGCACATGGGGGACGTTAGTGTTGCGAAGGGGTGCTCGATCTCTTCTATCCAATTACCACGATCTTCGGCCAACGGCGACAGCGACATCCGGTAACAATGCTCTTGACTTTCTCCACTCACCCACTTAACCTCGCTTCCACTCTTTCTCTTCTTTTTTCCTCTTTTCTTTCTTTTTTTTTCTTCATCGCTTTCCCTGTTCGATCTCTTGTCTCTTCGCTCGTATGTGGTCTGGTTTCTAAGCGAATTTTCTTCAACTTGACCCAATACTCGTTTAGGTTCGAGTATGTCGCCCATGGGGTGCTGTACGACGTGGACAACTTCTCTCGATGACACGAAAGGGTCACGCGAACGTAGCTTCCTCCCACGTGACGATGTCGTTCTCACGATAGGTGAAGCAACTTCGGGAAATAGCGGTCGGCCACTGTGTAGATCGTATTCAGAATGCATTTCGGGAAACAGGCTGTCTCCAGAGAGCGCTTCGATGTTCTCCTATTTGCTTATGACACGCCATGTTAAAGTGACGACTCGTTGAACAAGCGATGAACTTGACGATATATCGGTTGGAACGGTTGACCTGTGTGGCCAGCTTTTATTCGATGAAAGTTTTACCAGAAGCCAAGAATATGTGCGGCCTCAGGATCGCTTTTCTTGCTGTAAATTAAATTGTCGATTATTTATGTATAAAAGCTTGCGTGTATGTGTGTGTGTTTTTTAACATGTTTTTCATGTCGTTATAATCGGCGGATGTAAAGCGTTCATTGGATAATCAGATTTTCTTTGCCATACATTGTTCAGGAAATAATAAAAATATCGTACAAGTGTCATTTTTACGTAGTAGTTGGAAAGAAATTAATTTTCTGATATTCCTTTGTTATCTACTCAATTCGTTACTACGCGGCAAAACACTAAAATTAAACGGAACTAAACGATTATGTTAAACCGAGAACCTTTTGGAGCTATCGTTTATCAAACATTTTCTCATTGCTTTTCGTTGTCTGTGATAAGGTATAACGCATAATTTAGTCACTAAAAGTACTTTGTTACGTATAAGAGTAACAAAATTCTGATAAATCACAATTTATTACTTTTAACATTTGTAAAACTACTATTAATTTGTCGTAGAAGGAACAAGTCGCGTTACATACTGGCCGGTAATTCTCTGGAAATTGGTGGCTCGATTGTATGAGTTGGCGCACTTTTGATTTATTCTAATTGCTATTTCGATAATGGAGGCGGGGTGGCGAGCACTCTCGCAGCTTTTGCATTCCCATTATCGAACTCGAGGAATACAATCGCATTCCAGTTAAGGTAACGTCCAGCGCCAAGGTTTCCAGTAATTATTAGTTAATTTGCCGTTAAATCTTCGCTGACCGCTAAATTATCGCCAAAGCAAGACTCTGTGAGTAAAGGGCGTACCCTTATAGCTGTTATGGTACCGTTATTCTATAGTTTCTCTTCTACCCTATCTTGTAAACGATTTGCCAAATCACCGCGCGTATCATTCTATTTCATGTTAAGTGTAATATTCTATTAAAAAATTTGAGTTAATTATATTTTTCTATTAAACATATATTTTTAAAACATTTAGACACTGGGGGTGCGTTTACCACGAAATTTTGTTTCGTATCTATAAATGTAGATATTTTAAAATCCACATGTACTCCTTTATTATCCCATCGTGTTTCCAACATCGCAAAACAAAATTAATCTCCATGCAAAAATCAATATTAAGTAGAATTGGCTGACAACTAAGTAACCTTAATATTTCTATAAATATACATAATGTGTACAGAATGAAACTGTCCCTATATTTTTGTTAATTTTCTGCGACTGATTGTCAGTTTCGTCGCAAGTATAAAAATGGCAATGAATGAAATTTATGAAAATAAAGTTTCCTCGTTCCTGAAAAACATAATTTTTATTTAAATGGAATTAAATTCGAATTCATAGTTCTTAATCCTCGAACCTAATTTAGGAGGCTGCTGATACGGGAAAGACAGATTCCTGACAAATGAACCGCAAACCGACTGCTGACCAAAACCACTTGAGATTGTCGCTCACGTTTGAACGTCACGTATTGTTTTGCGCGTCTCAGAGAACCACGAATCTGGAATTAGTTTGTCCCTGAAAACCGCCATGGACAATGCGTTGGTTTTCTCTCGACAAATCCTCCATGTACATCTTCTGTAATTAATATGTTTTTCTACCGCGATACTTCATTTCTTCATGGGAAATAAAACATGTAACAAAGCATAAATAATATAATAAAATATACGATAAAAGGAAAGATGGGTGATATATAGAGAAGAGACAAAGCATCTTCTTTGGTCAAGAATGAAATTCTGATTTAAACAAAATAAGTATTGCAATATTAATTAGGAGGAATTAATATATAATAATATATAATATAAATTATAGTATGTATATGTTACAATATATATACGATAATATACATGCTAACAATATACAGGCTAGAAAATATTTTTTTAAGGAAGCCACATACAAATTTTCACTTACCCAGTGACCACATGTTATATGACTTTTGAGGTAGCAGATCTTAAATTCTGCATAAGGCAAGTGAGTGATGCGTTACCATTATTACCATCGAAATTTGTTGCGTACTTTTTGTCACGTGGGGACATCGAGGAACGCGGTGAAAGAAGATGAAGCGAACGGATCTGAATGGCTCCCCGGGGCACCAAGTTCGAATCCCATTACCGGACTCGCGTCCGTTAAATAGGTCTCGCATCGTCAACCGGAAAATGTACATATAGACCGTAGTTTGTCTCGTGTGGGAAAAATGTTCTTGTTCACCTCACTATGGAAATCGATGCGAATCCATCGAGACCTTCTGAAGACGGATGTCTCGAAGTCGCTTGGGGTACGTGCAAGATCCCTCGGATCGAAGAATAAATCATGATTACTCGATCTTCGAGATCATGCAAATTTTATTTCACATCTTTCAATTATTTTAGTCCATGGTGTTTCGAAAAATCCGCGTCAGTGTTTTATCGTTTTAAAAGTTTCGATACGTTTTATATGCACAAGCTAAATACTTCATTCGGTTGTTGATCCTTTCAAAAACGAATATTTTTTGTTTACTATATATAGAAATATATAGAAGACGCAGGGGAAAAGTACAAACTTCTATCGCACCAATTCCATCATGTATTTATCAAATTAAACACCAATTAATTTACAAAGACTTGGAACTTAAAAATCTGACCAGGTTTTGCAATGTACATGTTCATCTTTATGTGTTTCTTGTAGAAACTTATTTAGGATATACCGTTCGATCCGATTACGATGATTACACGATAATCTAAGAAATCATCACGCGAGGCAGGAATGAAATTTTAAACGGAGCATTAGCAATTTTTCTGTGATTCTGATCATTCATAATTAAATCGAGAGGACGAAGTGCGTCCCTAAATGCCACACCCCTGCTCTCTTAACAGATCTCGCGGAAAGAAAAGCTCGGCCGTCTCGAGTTTTTCCCTACGGCGCGGCGCGGTGCGGCGTCTCGGTCGTCTCGCTTTTCTTCTCGTGGCCCCGTTCCACCGTGTCACCAGCCCGCGTAACTCTCCGTTGTCGAGCGTTGCGAACGAAACGAAAATAAAATGTAAGTGGAAATTTATCGCCCCGGGCGATAGGAGACGTTTCCGTACTTTTAAATATTTTATAAACTTTCTTCTTCTTCGTAGTGGTCGTCTTTTTCTCGTTGGAACCGTAGTACCGGTGGAATCGCACCGGGAAAGCCGTGACGATGGAAATGAGAGGGACAGGAACAAGTGGAACGACTTAGGAACGGAATGAGCTCTCCTCCATCCTCTTGTCGATTTTTTACTTCCTTACTCCAGGGAGCCACGTTATATGCATACTATATATCGTAATGTTATTAAAACTTCTAAACGGCAATGGATTGCCAACCAAGTAACATTTCCCTTTTCCTGTATCCCCTGTTTCGGCCGATGCGTTTTATTATTAAAACCGCATTTATATTAGGCTACCTTTGGTCCGCTAAGTCGACCAACTTCAAACAACCTGTTCAACATTGTCCCTGTATGCGCGATATTAATGTGTCGAAGAACGATAACGAGAATCACAGAAGCCACGGATATTATCCTTCTTAGGCAAAATTTCATTCTGAGCAAATTCTGTTTTAATATTACGATTCTGTACCGAATAATATCGTGGAAATGTTATTGCTTCTAACAATAATTTTCTTATTCTTCACATAGTATTGGACAATAATAAAACATTTAACTCTATTTCTTTAATTTCATTCATTTCTGCGGTGAACTTTCATCTATGATAGCCTCGATGGGTTAAAATGGAAATTAAATGCATTAACATACATACGTATTGCACCAACCACGTTGAACGATAAGACGTTGAACAACGAATGCGTAGTATTCGAAACAGAATAATGGAAATTGATGTCGATCGATTCGTTCGGTCGACCGAAAGTTGTCGAATGTAAACACGTAACTTTCAGTAACGCGATCGACATTCGACGAGAACGACGCATTTCTCGACGCGTGAATCTCAGAACGCAACTGTTCGTAATTATGTCAGGTAAGGAAACTTGTATTTGTATTATTTGTAATTTTATTGAAGCATTATTAAACTATAATTATTTCCAACTAAATTACTCTCTATTTTATTATTGATATTCTGTATTTTATAATTAATTATTCTTACAAATTATCTGTATAAAGTAATTAAAGCTAAGTTAAAGATAAGATAGAGAGGTATTAATAATTAGCTTCTTATCAAAATCTATTCGATTAAATTTTCCGCTAGTTTACTCGAATAATTAACATTCTGGTGTAATAAGTAAATTATATCGCATTTTGTCGTGTTTTATCACTGTTTTGTTTACCGACCTATGAAGCTAACGATCGCATTTTTCGTTCCGCAGGACTTAATTGGCAGTTTCGAGTGTGCAGAATGTTTATCGACGATCATCGAAAGGTAGGATTTCAATTATCAATACCGATTATTCCGCGAATTATTATTATTACAAGCCCTATTTACATTTTTACGGTTAAAAATGAGAGACTATCTGAACAAGGAAATAATAAATTAGCGAGAAATCTCCATTATGAATTAAAAGCGTAGTAATTAAAGAGACATTCTAAACGCCGGTTCCTGATTAATGCGTTTGATACATTCGAAACGTAGAATCGTATAAAAATGTATGTATGTACATTGTCGAATATCTGGAACGGTCGAATTAAAATAATTTCGTAGAATCAATTTTTAACGAATGAGTTGCATTTAATAGACACTTGATAATTGTTAATATTTGTCATAATATATATGTACATGGTTAAATATATTTTTGTTTCTTTTGAATAAATAAAATATTACCTGTATGATATAATTAATTATATGCGCGTTTCCTTGCATGCAGCGTGTATATATTAATATTTATGTCTTTAACATGTACATGGATATTTAAATTGATTTCGTGGAAGATTTTTTATTATCTTTCATCTTACATCGTACAAGTAAAGCAATGCTTCCTGAAGTCATTTATCGCAATCTGGGTCATTTTGTTATCACGTTCATGTTGAAAACTATAAAGACGTAACGACTCGATCGTAAAGAAATATGGATGCTTGATTTTAAGTATAATATATATACTTATGCATATAAATATTATTTATTGCCAAATGGTTGATACTGTAACATTAGACTTTCGCAAGTTATTAATCAGATAAATCTATTCGTTTTCAAAGAAATTTGCTTAAAATTCTAATGCATCTTTATTTCTATACAACACTATCTTTTCTAAAAAAAAAAAAAAATCTAAAGTTTTATCTAAGAAAATGTTTTCGTGTAAGTTGAAAAAAGATGCGATTGTGAAAAATTGTTTATTTTCAAATCGATTTCCTGAAAAATCTATTCTCCTTAATCTACTTACTCTTTTATTAAACTGGCTGTTTCTATCTATTTTATCGATTACTGTTATTACGTTTGAATGCACAAGACTTACACAACAATCCTACTCATCCTTTGTAGTTAGGAGGCTAATAACTCGAACTGTATATTTTGTTAAATATGGAGAGCTTTGGCTTTTATTCGTCAGAGTGCCGACTGCTAAATTGTAAAATTCGTATAAAGCGTGATCCTCAGTATTATACATGGAAGAAAAGTTGCAATGTTCAAAAGCATGTTCCTGTTCCTCGGCCCAATTTGTATTTCGAAAGCTCGGGCTGGTTCATGTTACTTTTCACTTGAAACGTAAGAACATGTTTACACTGGCGTAATTAATTATGTAATAGAAGGGGAAGCACGGCGGTGGAGCGCGTTTGAATTGTATCTTTTGAGGCGGAAATATTCTTCTCCGTTCAGGAGAGATGTGTTTAATTCATTTTAATTAAACTTATCTTTTAATATCGTACTGTGCGTGCGTGACTTTGTTAATTGAACAGCGATGTATGTAGAGCCGCGTGTAACGTGTACAGTGTGTACGTGTAATAGAAGCATTTCTTTCGAAGGATTTTATGACTGAAACACAATGACGTCTGTTATACATATACGGAATATCGCTCTAGCCATGCTTTATTACTTTAGACAATTGGAAAATTCAGTAAAACCTCAGCACGTATGATCTTATTACGTCTGAATATTTCGCAGGTGATATTTAGCAATCGAGTTTGGGATTATTTAGGTGCAAGATTTATTCCACTTTATTAGGCTTCATTGCCAACTTTTAATTTTCCATTTTTATTCAGAGTTTTACTCACATTATAACACAAGAAAATTGCTAGTTTGTAGGCTATAATGCACCGATTTAGGTTACACCGATGATAAAATGTACGTCATTCGATAATTCGTGAGCTTTATTTTAACGTAACGTTTTACAATAATTAATTATCTTAATGTAGATACCATAGCAATCATCTGTCACGATCACCCACGCCAGGCTAGAATTCGCGTGTCATTCAACATAAATAGGGTTTCCATATCGTCAGTGATATTTGGTAGAAAATAAAGAGCGGTATTTTATCGGTTTGGACTAGATAAGGAAATTGCTAGCGTAGGGATTGGATAAAGAGAGGCAACGATGATGGGAAAGGGAATTGAATTTCTTTCTGGCGCATCGATTCCTGGCATACTTGATAATAGGTAAACGACTTGGCGGAATAACTCAGTAAGGGCTTTTGGAAAGTGATGAATATTTGATGCCAACCTATCAGCGCCTTTCAATATGAATATTCGGAAATTGACAGCCTCCCTTGCTCTGTATGTCCCGATCTTGCCGCTTTTTCACCGTACACAGCCAACCCCCGATGAATATTCCTCGGCAACGCGGATCAAGCGGCAAGGGCTGGATAAGTAATAAGTTCCTTTTTATCGCTTTCGCCAACTAATAAGTTCCCTTGTCTCTTCGTGTTCCATCAAATGTCCTGAATTATTAAAATCGACGAGTCTCCTTCGTCACCGTTGATTTCGATACTTGACACTTTCCTTTCAGACGCTCTTCGAACCTTGCACTTTACTCTTCCTATTTCATTATTACATCAAGCAACGATTCGTGTAATTTTTAATTCAGAAAATTTTCATTCGTTGAATCTGTCGTTAAAAATGTCAAGTGGCTTATACGTTTATTAGGCGAATTAATTCTGTTTCGTTGTGTAGGCTGGTGTCACATTTTTTGAGTTTCTAATAACATTCATATTGTAAGTTTAAATAGTTGAAATTATTTCTAAATAGATTAGTTTAAATCATTTTTAAATAATTTCCAAATGTAAGAAGTTGATCGCTATTAGATTAGGCTTGAACAAAAATATACGAAGGAGAATTAGGCGGTCAATTACTGTTTCGCTTAAGATTTCTCTAGCCTGGCATTACTTCGTTAACTATTAAACAAGCGTTAAGATAATGAAATCTTTAAAAATACAAGGAAGGAGCTTGTAATTACATTTAGTAACTTCTCTGTGCCGATCGTAACAGCATCACGAGATCATGCACAGCACGGAACGCAACACGACGGAACGCTAAATTATGAGAGTTGGTGTTAACCTCGTAGCATCCTCCCGTACCGCAAGATACGTGTCCTGTAAGGTGAAGGGAACCAGTGGACGGTATAGTCAGATTGCTTTTCGATAAGGAATAATTAAAAATTTTCTCGTTTAAAGTAGCTAATTCCATTTCTGCATCGTGGCAACGCGGGGACGGTTGGAAACCGGAAAAAATAACCGCTAAAATACTTGGTAGATAAAGAAGATAAAGTCACGGGTTTGCTGGTGGTAATTTACATCGGCGTGTGATTCCGGAATGAGTAGCGGGGAGAAATATTTCAGGATGGCGCGCCACCCTCTCAGATAACGGTAATTAAAAATTACGGGGTAGCGATGTAGATCGTTTCAGGGTAAAATACAAAAGTATTGATCTCCTATTACGAATTATCAACGAGGTTCACAGAATTCTTCTACTATTGTTCGCACAGTTTGTAGAAAATATTTCGCGATATTTTGCAAAAAAAATATTTCTTCGTGACATTTATGTTATTAATCAATTGGTCGATGTCTTCTTAATTTTCGCTCTTATTCCACTGAAGTTGTGAGACGCATCGTTCAGTCGATGCCGTAAGAAAATTATTCTTTGCAGTCTGTGTTAAATATAGAAAAGTAATGTTATAACTAACGAGCTTTCAAGTTTGGTGTTTTGCAATCGATTTAAAGTTTCGGTCAGCCTAGAACTCGAACAAGGATCATAAATCGTCGGAGTGGAGACTAATGTAGTGGTAATAGAGTATAAATGGGGGTCATGACCCGAGGTCAGCCTGTCTTACACCCCTAAACTGTCGTTCGCCACCTTCGCCCTCGTGCAAGCACCGGCCGAGACCTTAAACTCGCATAACACCCGCCTACCACTATTATTTCGAAATGACTTACCAGCACTCCTTGACCGGCCTGATTCCGGTATCCGTTTATGGAACCGTTCCGTGCAGATACGCTTCGATTTGCAAACGTTTTCGATTGTTTTCGCCACGGAATAATTAACATCTCAAGGACTGATCGAGTGAAAATGATCAGTTCATGAATTAACACATAACATTTTCATAAATATAGTGAAACTGCTTAGAATTTCTACTTTTAACTTACTTTCACTCGCTATCTTCTAATTTAATTTTAATTTAGTTTTACTTTATTTTTTAGATTTAAAATAATCGATGTAACGAATTATTTTCAGCACAGAAAATCTTTTCTCTGGTAATTTTTCTTTTTTAAAGCAAAAGAAAAATTGTAAATTGTAACATAGTCAGTTCTTTACATACGTGTTACATGTGATATGTTAACCCTTTGCACTCCTATGTCGAATGTGACTCGATACCGGTTATCTTAGGAGCTCATTTGTCGAGTCCCACTCGAAATTCTTTCAATCTCACCTTTTTTTGTAATTGCATCCTGGAAATTGTTTTAAGATGTATCATACACTTAAAAATTACTGAATACAACAATAGTGTGAATGAAATTGTTATTTAAGTGAATTTGTTTCTTCATTTATTTATTTAAACTGTCTTATTTTTTAGTTAAAGCAAATTTTAAACGAAACACTTAAAAGCGTTGGCAGCTGCTGGTAACGAAATTGAAATAAAATTCGGAGTGCAAAGGGTTAATATTCGAAAGAAATTACGTTTGTATGGAAACGAAACAAAGTATCCAATTTAAACTACAGAATCACGATTTTAATTACTCAAATTAGATATAGATACGAATAACTTATTATGTGGTATTACGTGTCAGCTGTACAAATTATCTAATTGCATGTTTAGCCTTTCATTGAATACGATTCCATGGTCGGCATTATTATTAAATATACACGGTTTCCGTAAGGAAAATTCATTCAGTAAAAAAATTCATTTTGCTAAGGAACCTCTTTCGAAACGGAAACGTAACTTGTTATTGAGATTCCAGCATCCATAATGCAATGAAAGAACATTTTAACAACGATGATTGAAACAGGCTGGTTTTATTGGGACATCCACCGCGTGCATTCAAAATTGCAATGAATGAAATAACATTTTTAGACATCTATGCGCAAGTAGCAAACATGAATGCGTGATGCATCTCATAGGAGTCGTACATATTCATTGCACGTTGAAAGTGTTCTTCCTTTTTCATTCAGAAAGTGTATGAGGACTGCGTGTTGATCGTGAAACGGAAGTCTTGCAGCTTCGGTGAAAAAAACAGTAATTAGATGCGTATAATGACACGAAATATTGCAATCGTAAAATACGATCCTATAGAATTTTCTAAGCAATCTGCGTCGTATTTGAATAATTTCTAAAAAGAAAGTCAAGATTTGTATCTGAAAAATTTTCGAATCGTCTATTACGTGGATTGGAACACGTTGAATTTGAGGTGAACACGATATGTTGATAATGAATTCTGAGCACGCTGTGCAGTGCTGCCATCTTGTTCACCTATATCGAACCAAAGCACTGGCAGCAATACCTTTTCTTTGCGCTTCTCGCACATTTATTCCGAAATATGGGCAACTATTTAATTTTAATCTCTTTTTGGAAAATACCAATTAAATATTTTTGAAGCATAAATTGGAAACAAAATTTTAGTAAGTTACTTGAAATTGAAAGCGAAAGATACGAAATTTGGCATTGCTTCTGTAACGTTTTTCTGTGATGCATCCAGAACCATGTAGTAAAACTAAAAATCAGATCGATAGAGTAAACAATATCGAGCAAACCATACTGTTATATATCGTCTGAAAATCTTGCAACAAAATACCTGCTTAGACGTCATGCATCTATCGTCAATAAAAATCAACATTAATTTTGCTAAATGCATTCGCTAATTTTTTTTAAAGAAGAAAAAAGAAAGGGAGGAAATTTGAATTCAGTCACTCGGCTATGAAAACTTTTGCGCTTCTACCATCAAATTATCTACATGGTTAATCTGACTGAGAACAAACTACTTTCCTCTTATCTAAAACAGAGAATACTATGCAACGTTCTAGCGAAACACTCGATCAATCCACGGTCTGATTTTTCAAAGTTCTCCTCCAATTACAGAGCAGTCACGGTCGGTGCATTCCGATGGCAGAACTCTTTTGCCGAAAGTTGTTTCAAAGTTCACGAGACAATGGACGCGCGTATATCCCACCCGGCCATTTCTCTCTCTGATGGTAGATAGACCGTACGAGAGGGAAAGGCGTCTATGTGTCGAGTGTACACCTAGTGCTGACCAATGTTCGTCCGAAGATACGGTTGACGGGTCCGGTAGCGTGGTAGCCTTCACGTCACCTCCACTTCAACGTTTTCCCACACCCTTTCTCACGAGTCGCATTCAATTTCACCGCCTTCGTCTACGTCCTGACCCAGCCAGAACAATCGCTGAACCTATTCGTAACTTGGAACAAATGAAAACTTCCTAGGGGTTCGAACACTTGTGTAAAACGTGATGAAACGTTGCTTGGAAAGTTAGCGCGAAAATATCCTACGGTGTAGATACAGCGCATGAAATTTTATTTGACCGTAGGTGGACCACGAACGAGTCGACAAAAATTATACTTTTGCTGTCGAATGGAATTATTCGCACATTCCCGAGGTAAAAACAAGAGGTAAATTTACTGTTCGATGATTGTTTTTTAAAATATAAAACTGCTTAGAAAGAGATACGGCGAAGAGGAGCTGTTAGTGTTCCAGTGTTAAGAACTATAACGCTGAAACAGATTGGCAAGCGAGTAACTCAATTAATTCGTGTCTTCATGAAAATTTCTCCTCGCGTTTCTTTAGATCATTTGATGTTGCAGTTGTTTCAATGTTAGTGGATTGATTCGTGTGTGGCACAGTGTACGAATAAAAGTTAGACGAGAATGTTATACGAATATGAAAATATTTGCAGAGAAGTGAAATTGTTCGAAAATGTTCAACATGCATACGGATAATTTCTTAACTATTAAATGAAGAAATAAACGGATTGTTCCAATAAATGAAAATCGAAAAGTCTCTATGACAAAACGAAAAGCAATCTGGCACAGTTGGAAATGATCGAACTAACGACAGATAAAAAGTTGAGGATGGTATAAAGGGGAAGAAGTTTTCCAACCCTTTTTCCATGGTAGCCAGGGAAGATCGATATCGAACTTTATTTGACGTTTTTATTTGCATTAGTTCCCCGTTGAAAAGTCGTCGCGAAAGAATCGGGCAAGACAACTAGACCTTTGTGAAAATAATTACATGGCGCTCGGCGATGGCAACCCTTCCCTTTACTTTTCTTTATCTTAATGAAAGTCCATAAATAACGAACCTAATGCCTCGGAAATGGTCGCTAAGGGGAAACAAAAAACCACAGCATATCGGATCATGGAGGGTTACTTTTAATTATTAATTCTTTTGAAAAACGGCCGTTTTTGAAACCTCCGGGCTAGAGATTTAAATTTCCATTAAAATTTCTATCTAGAGGAAACTACTGACTCGTATGTTTCGCTTATTGTATGATACCGGGCTGTGTACGCGAGATACTGATAAAGAATTTGACATAATCGAATAAAATAGAAAACGTCGAATAAAATTATAAATTATTTCTTTCGATGGTCAAGTAAAATAATTCAGCGAAAAATCGTACTTATTATTAAAATAAACCAAGACATAATTATTTCAAAATAATATCTAGCCAAACAGGTATCGTTTGAACGATTATTTTTCAAATATTTTAAATAATGCCCTGACAAAATTCATTTGAAGCACGACAAAATTATAATTTTAAAGTAGCGCGTCGCCAAAGTGTTAGGAGACACGTGTAACGGTTGAATCAAGGATTACGAGAACCATTATCTGGCGAAAAATAAACGCGGTTCGGTAAAGTGGGGGCTTTGGGAAAAAGAGTTGATGCGCAATAAAAGGAAGCCTCTTACATCTGTAAAAGAGCTAATATTTCATTGACAAGAATCTTATTGGAGGGATAATGGCCGCTCTTTTCTCGGAGAAAACAGCCCCTGCGTGTATCTACCCCTTCCTGATTAAGGATCAGCCTTAAAAAATAATTATTTTTAATTTGTGACCACGATAACGCTGTTATTGTTCTACCCCGTACGAACTCGTCCGATCCACGGGGGTGATAAAAACGTTCATGGAAATTGATCCTCGTGCTTCTCGCTCATCTCATTATTTTCGATACCGTTTCTCGTGATTGGTCGACATTCTCTTCTGAAATTCTGCGGCACCTTGTACGGACGTGATTTCTCCGAGTTTCCATTCGCCCAACGTGTGTGTAACTCTTATCTTAAATGCCCAAGCGCTTCTGGCAAGAACGTTTTCTTAATAAATTTTTATGCAAAACGCTCCTAACAAATTCATTGAATTTTATGGTCTGTTAAGCTTATCAGAATTTCTCCTTGATAACAGATTGAATTTTACACGCGCGAACGTGACCCACAAATTTCAGATTGCATGTCTCGTGACTCTGTTTACCATAACTTTTTAGCTTACTGTTTTTTTCTCCTTGTTTATAAGCATTCGCTAATTAGTAGATTGCATCTGATACGGATAGTCGAGCGGCGAGAACGTATGTATAGATATTGTAGAAGGGGACGAGGCTCGAAATGGAAAAAAGAGATCCTACAGGGGGAAAGACGATAGGCTGAACTACGAGCCCCTCTCGCTGGTATAGCTAAATATAACGGGAGAGTCGTTTGCCTGCCTAGAAAGCGACACCCCTCGACAATACACTTCACAATAGCACGTAGGTTGCTATTAACTTTTTAAGTACTATAAATGTGTAAGCAGACCGTTTCTTATGAAAGAAAATCGCGAATTCGTAATCGTTGCATTCTTCGATGAACAGACTGTTGCTTATGCAAACTCGTATTTTTATTAACGTAGATAAAGAAACGTGCAAGAAATTTGTTTCGGTGTATTCGAATGTAATTCATCGAATCTAAATCGGAGGCCAAGGTATTAAATTTTCAATTTCATAAAAAATTCCTTGTTCTAGATCGACACAGATATACTAATCAAAATAATAAAAAAGAAGGTCGTAGATTCGAAAGAACTGAACTCGTCGACACGCAGCATCGAACTCGAACGCCGACAAAGCGTTAGGTCGGTCAAACGTCCGTGGAAGTTGCTTCTTAGAGGCGAGCCGACGGAAACGGGTGAGGGATGGTCGATAAAGAGAAAGCTAATAACGAACGAGGGGGAAGAGAGAAGGGTGGTAAAGCTCGAAGGCGATACTCGAGGCAGAGAGCGCGCGAGCCGCTATCGCGCTATTGAAACGGCAAGTGAAATATACGAAATAAATCTTGCAAGACCCCATTCAGCAGAGACAATGCAGTGTCCAGTCTATGGACGCTGGCGAGGGTAGGTAGAGCGTATTGTGCGACGTTAGGTGGGCAAAGGGGGTGGTGCCGGTCGACGAACGAGAAACGCCAACTCGAACCGGTCTCCCTCGAGCCTGTGCTCCCCGGTATTTCGTCTTTCCTTCTCTGACTTCTCCGTTGTCCCTCTGTCCCCGGCTCTCCTCTTACCATCTTTCTTCCGCCGAGCGTTCTCTATTTTGGCTCAACCACCACCACCAACACCACCACCACCATCGCGTTCACCACGTCCACATCAACCAGCAATGCCACCCTATTTCACCCTCTTGGACTTCTCCGCGACTCTCCTGGCCCCTCTATGCGCGACCTCTGCTCCTCTCTCTTTCTCGTGTCCACTGCCGATGTCCATCTTCTCCCCCTTTCTCTCTTTTCTTCTTTCCGTCTGTTTCGCTTCGATTCATGAAACAGTTCCGCGAGTCGGTGTCGCTGGGTAAATACCAACGGCGTGCGGGAGATCTTTGCATGGGGTGGTCGTAAAGAATGGTCGTATTCAAAGTCCGGCACCACTTCTGTTCCACCCTTCCAGTTTGCCCCCGCTTCACGACTCTCGCCCCCTTGTTCGCGTCCAGCTCCTCGTTGCGACCACAGTGCAAAGTTTCTGAAGCGAGACAACCCGCAATATAATGCCACCCTTGAAACCAACACTAGGCAGACTCACACCTAACTCTCCCTCTCTCTCGCTCTCTCTTCCTTTTCTACCACGATCCTTCTGTTCCACGATGTACCCCTTTTCGGTTTTTACACCGCGCTCTGTTTTTCCCCGTGACGTTCGCGATTGTGTTTTCGCTTCTCTTATTAGCAGAAAACATAGCAGAAATTGTCGCGCTCTTGCGGGTATTCTTCGGTAAACTTTGTCCGGACATTTTTAAATTATGCGCAAGATAATCAGACAATCTTGTTTCATTGCTGACGAGATTACGCTACTGTAGCTAGGAAATAATCGAACTGTGTTCCATACGAAGGCTATCGGCTTATTGAGAGGCTATCGGTTTCGAAGTATTACATTCTTCGTTCAGTTTCAGAGCGTGTTGTGTGTTAAGTAGATGCTAACAAATTGCTTTATCGATTGTCATGAATAATGCAGCTATTAAGTAGTTCTTAGCTGATAAACACATGCTACTATTACTATGCTCATCGAATCTATCGTCCCATAACATCGTTTCTTTTGAAATCGCAAAAGGCGTTGATGAATCGTAGATATTATATTTTAATTATTATTATTATCAATATTATAAATATCGTTTATGAAGAGATCATTCGTTAGGTTCTCTTCAGGATATAGTTTGTTCTCGCTTATTTTAGTGTTGCTATATTATGCTTCTCTTCGGACTACTTTTCTTCCTCATTTCTTTTTCGGTATATCGTTCTTCTTAGTCAAGTATAATGCTCTGTTGCGTACGTGTGGTATGACTTCACCACATTGAATGATTTTGCCGGAGCATTAGGATTTGGAAACAGGCCGACGAGATATTCTAAGCTGTCGTTTCTAATCCTTATCAGAAGACCTTGGTGATCTTGTGCGTTTGATAACGACACTACTCGGCGGACTCTCATGCCGGTTAATATTGATTTACGCGCAAGGTCCGGAAGCCTAATCCGCGTGGGCCATAAACAGATCAAGTCCAGACTAAATCCGGCGCAAATTGTTACTAATTCGCATCTTAATAATGACCGCGTCAGAGGCGTCACCGTATCTCAGAACGTGGCAAATTAGCCACGATGACAAATGACATTCGGCGTACACGTGTGACCGTACTAGCCCTCACCTCGAGCCGCTTCGTACGAGCACGTTTGCCAGTCGCTGATGCGTGTACGCACGTGGGAATACGCGCGCGCGAGCAAGCGAACGTAGCAGTCAACTTGGTTTGCAGTAGTATAGGAGGCTTGATACGTACGAATCCTGGACATACCGCAGTCGAGCTAGCGATAGGGCTGCCTATTCAACATGTGCAACCGTCAACGTGTATAGATACAATCAATCAAATCAATTAATGATTCGATCGTCCGATCGCACCGTAACAAGTGTGCTTTGCTGTAGTCGCTATGTGGCAGATTCTTAGAGAAGATTTAGAAGGCATATAGATGTTTTATGATCGATTCGTTATAGTATTTTAACTGTTATCCAGATTGTTTTTGATCTTTTGGTAAAAAAAAAAAAAAAATTAATTTGACGCGTAAGTTTATTCTGAGTTACATCTTCTTTATTATAAAGTCTTAAAGTCTAAGTCTAAAAGAAAGTAGTAGCTGATATTTCATTTTTTCGAGAAGATTTGTATTTATCTACGCTTTATGGAATTGAAATATGTTTAGTAAAGAAGAATCGTACGATAAAAAGGGTTTGAAAAGTATGTTAGTTAGTAATGGAAATAGTAAACAGATCCAAATGACACATCAACGATTTGAGAAAAATTATTTTCTCCGAGATAATTAGAAGCATAAGTTGCAAGTTTTAAATCTTGAACAGATTTCGTTGACTCTCTGCTTAAAATAATGATCGAACAAATTTAGCCGATTTGTAAAGTGTAAAACAGGCTTACTATTAATACTATCGCTGCTAAATGGTTCAATAGCAAACATCGTAGGTATAATATTCTCGATCTATCGTAACAATAAATTGCATCATACAGCACTAAATTGAAATCTCTCCTTCGAGATCGCTTATCCAATTATGTGCACAATTGTTAGATGAGTCGGTAGAGCGAAATAAGACGAAGGGAATCGCGAAGATCGTTGTAGGGTAGTCTTTATTCGACTGTAGCCACAAATCGTGAACGATACGTAGGTACGTAGCCACGATTAAACGGGATTTCAGCGTCAGTGTAATAGACGGAAAGCTTGAACGGTCTAGTAGCTCGTATTCGCCGTTTCCCCGGCCGCCGGTGCTGTGATATCGAATGTCACTCGCAGGATCCGTCATTTCATTCGGACCGATTCGACCGCACGTCATTGCGGTAAGATCTCCGCCTATCCCTCCCCCGGTTGCACTTGATTTTCTGTCCAGGCGCTTCATCGAAATTCCCTTGAATTTCCCCAGACCACAGCCAGAGGATAGGGGTAATTCTGAAGTCACGCCAGCCGATCGAAGTGATAGCGTTAGCAGCATGGGTGGTTTAGTTTCGCACCGAACCAAATAATTTTGTATTTCTAGACATTTCTTTTTTCGCTTTAAATAAAACAATTACGAAGAAATACGCAGATACGTCGAGATCCTATTCTGAGAGTCGTTAGACTGTTCTTTTAATTTTCCTCCTTTTGCAAAGAGGAATAATAGTTGTATTTAGTTTCGTATATCGAGCAATGTCTGTCGACTCCTTATAAGGTACGATCTAGTAAGATCTGCTATCTTTAAGCATATAGTATTCCAGATTTGTAATTGTTCTTATTAACATGATGGAATACAGACATTTAAAGAAGTAGTTAGGTGGACTATATTTCTTGAGCATTTTTGATACACCATATATAGCCGTGAAAATAAATGAAAGAAGACTCACATTGTTTAAAAATTAGTCTGACGATTCTAGGAATACGCGACTTAATAAACCAATTAATTATCGTCAGCGCTCAGTTTTCACTACTAAAATCGGTACATATTCGCTAAAGTAACCAACAATCTACTTTACGTTTTAAAAAAGGGAACATTTTCAAGGGAAAAAAGAAAATTTCGTCGTTAAGATTATAACCAGCGAATTAATTTTTTTTTTCAACAGAACCTGACATAATATTCCACGGTTCAACAGTCGTGGAATGTAGGATAAACTCGTAGAACTCTATTAAGTAGCGTTTATTTTAAAATTCCTTGGGCACGGTTAACGCGATGATCTCTGCGTCCATTAGCAGATGTTACATCAGGGTTACGAATCGGGCAGAACACGGAGCACGAAGTGACCTCGGTACGATGTGCACTGTGGGTCGTAGAACGAGACCTATCTGTGCAGATGCATTGTCTATAGCCCCTTGTCCTGGAGGGTAGTATTGTGTGACGTCATCATTTGCATACGACGCACCGTTCTGCCTGTTTCCAGTCCGCAACCCAACCACCCACTTCTGCGACCTGGCTTTCGTCCTCTGCCTAGCCAGCGCTCTCTCCATCCTGACCCCCTGCTCGTCTCACTCTGGGATCGCCAGCTACCTAGCCAGCATCACCTACGTCCCATTCCCGTTCCGTCTATGTCCCGTATCTATCTAATTATTGTCGCGGACCCCGGCTGCTCCAGTCGCCGTGATATACCGCATGCTAATAAGCGGCTAAAGACCGGAGACCATGCCGGCTCTGCCCATAAATCTTGACGACCGATTCTGCGTTCTGAAACGTCCAGCGTCGCCGTCTTGATAGCTCTTTAGAAAGGAGCTACGCGTTTAAAACGGGGCATAGAAACGTATCGGGGATTGATATCGATTCATGTTGGACGAGCAAAGTTTTAGAACGCTGTATCTGTGCGGTATTTAGCATGACAATTTAGTAGTATGATTGTGTAAGCAAATTTATTCGTAAAAAGTGTGAAGCCCTTAGCGAGATAGGAGACTTGTAAAATAGTAAGTACACAGTTTAGTATGTAGGCTTGTGACACGTTTATTGTTTGATCAGTTTGAATGTTTTGGTCATTGGATTTGTACATTATTTAGTTAATTGGTGGTTTGATGAATCGATGATCGTAAATTGTATAATGCTGGAATTAAAGATAGTAAAGACAGATGAATGGTAGTTGGCCTGGTATTTGTGCAAATGTGGATACGATATGATTTATTTCTAACAGACTAGAATACGTAAAAGATAAGAAGTGAACTAAGATATCATATCCGGAAGATTGACGACTCGAATGACGAATTAATTTCTACGGTTAATAAGTAAAAACTGCAATATCGCGCGACCAAAGTTGCTTTCTAAGAGAAATTTGCAGAATTTTATTTATAAAGAAATATTCTGTAATATTAAATACATTCTATTTATCATCAAATTCATTCTCATTATGTAAGGGAATTTATTTAAAAAATAACTCGTAGAATTGTGAATTTTAAATTATTACGATAATCATCAGACGACATAATATTGGTAGTTCTTCGTATGTCGATCGTGTTTTTCATGACGTTGCGCTTCGTTCTGACATTTCCTGAACATTCAGGCTCGCTTCTTCAGGGTTGGCCAGACCCCTGAAATTCAATTATATCATACCAGTTTGATCGCACAAAAGAGAATCCAGTTAAGGGTTGGAAGTCAGAGTGGGAAAAAAATGGGTCGATAGCCCGATCGAGATCGGATAAACCCGCGACAGTAAATGCATCTAGCCATCGCGATTCGCCCCTGTTTCAATGCGGGTTCATCCCTCTCTCGGAGCATAGCTTGCACCATGGTGTGTTTCGGCCGGTCGACCCTTGTGCGTGATGCAACACTGACCACACATCAATTCACTGCAAATGGACATCAATACTGGTAATTAATACATCGCGCCTCTCGCTCTCCCTTTTCCACCCCCGATTCTACGTACCGGCCTGCTGTTCTGCCACTCACCCCGCCGCGATACCACTTGCACGCTCATCGAAACGCGCGGGATTTTAGCTCTGAATTTGCATGTAAGTGATATCCCTGTTAGCGGATCGGATTGACAGCTCTTCTGCCGCGCTGCAGGGTGTTGGCAAGTCGGCTAAGGGGTACGAGTGCAAGCACTCCGTCAACCGAAACGGAGAGCTGTCGATGTTCGCGTATGGGATACGAATCGAAAGAGTTCGCGTTATCTGATTTAATTTTTGATAGTCCACTTTCGTTTTGTGCTTTTCTCATTGGAATCCGATTAAATGGGATTTCGTTGTTTTACTTCGTATTGAGTTACTCGAAAGAATTATTCAATGCCGAATGATTAAAGAATTTTGAGGGAAATATTTACAGTGACCGAAATATTGCGTGAAATTGTACAATTCTGTAGGAATAATTAGTCGTCTGTATAATTAGCTTATTACGCAGTGCTCCACAAAGATGACTACGATTGTTCACACATTCGTATAGAAGGTACTAATTAATCTTCCTCGATATTATGAAATTTATCGACCGGAGATTTTGTACATTAAGAGTACTTATCTTACACTAAGCAACGGAGTAACAGATAACTTTGTCGAATTATTTATGTACATGAAATATTAGATTATTTTTATTCACATCATAGCACGTTATTACCTTTACCGATTATTTAATAACGAATATTAATAATGAAATACTACATTTCGAGCTTCCATTTCATATACATTTCCATTCCTAATTGTATAAATCAAAGATACGTCGTTATTTTTGCTCGAGCAGAAAATAAATATCCAAATCAGAGATTTTAAACTCTGTATTGTACCATCTAAACTCTCGAAACTCGCGAACGTGTGTGAGATAATCCTATTCATGGACATCCTATATTCTATCAAGGATTCGCAAATGTTGCAATTTACGTGAGGAGATATCAGCAATTTGCAGGTGTACATATTCATTATGTCGATGGAAAAGTAATGACTGGGGTAGAGGAGAGAGGAGATGATCGACAGACTGCCGGAAAATCGGCTTTAGCTGGTCCGGGGTCTTATACATTTGAGTTCCACGATGAAAAGTCGTTCGGACTGGCGGGGTTGGCCGGTTCGCATTTAGGAAATTACTGTATGCCGTGGGAGACAATTCCATCGTTCGCGGGCGTCGCAAAAAGGTCCGCGAAAATTCAACCGTCGCAATCTATTTGAGTAATGCGATTTAACGTGACAGGGAAAATGAACGTGGCCAAGGCCGCGAACCTTCTTTCTCTGTATGCTGGAAGATCACGTACGATTTATATAAAAGGCAATTTAAAAAAAATGGTATGATGATGTTTCGTGTAACAAACCGATGTTTCCATCGTTACTGTAAATGGTAATTTATTATGTGCGGTTTGCATCGTACACTTTGTCTTTCTTTCTAGTGTTTTAACTTTCGCTTAAAGCGCAGTTTAGTTTAAGTGCAGTTTAAATTTGGATTCTGTTAGGTTTGGAAATGGCGAAATTGGCAATGCTTCGATATATTGTAATAATTATTTTGTAGTTTACTTTCATGTGGTAAACTTTACAATTTATATATTTTTATAGATACGATTGAAGAAGTAGAACTTAAGGAGAAGTTTATTTTTCTATACTTTTTTATGTTACGCGTGTTCTGTGTACTTGTGCAGCTTTAAATCTCCTATAAGTGAATAAAAATCTCTGATCTGTTTGGTATAATCTATCTAGTAGTCGTGGTCAAGTTTCTCACAAATTTTCATAACAATGTCTGAAGTGTAAAATCGTCGTTGTTCTTTCTCATCTATTGTACGTAGAATCGTTTCGTGTAATACCGGTAGAAGAATAATTGATCGAATAATAGCAATCTATGCATGTTAAGAAAAATTATACTTACGCGCTTATAATTGCACGTGTTACCCTTATAAAAACAATTGAAACACTACGATAGCGTGATCTTAGTAGAGTAAAATCCACAAACAATTTTGTGCAGTCCACGTCGCTCTTATTTAGTGTTGTAAATTTTGAGTAAAAATTAATTACTAAAATTCATCAGATATGAAGATTTTCAGGTTATTTCCTAATACCCTAGAAATTGTACGGTACAATGAGAGCTCGTTATTAAATTTACTACTGGGCGTACATTAAACGGGATAACTTTTTACACGTAATTATTCAATTAAAATAAATTGAACAGGGTTTCGCGTTAATTCCAATGATTTTCATTACGGTCATTAGCACCAGCAACGGTAAAATATTCCAAGCGAAATAATCGGAAATTATGGAGACGATTTTTGACGTGGAATAATGAAAGCAAAAATAACCGGTGCCGGGTAGATAGAACCGTGTAGTACACGGTGAACTCGTGCAGGGTGCACAAATTGGATATCAAAGGATATTACCGTGTGCTGCACCACCGATACACACTCGATTTGATGTGTTGACGTTGGTATAGCCGCTCGATACTCGCCACCCGTACCGGCCCAACAAGAGGAAGAGAAAATATTTGCACGCACTTCGGTTCTATCGGATTTTCCACTTGCGGCTTTTTTCCTTCTTTTTTCCTCTTTTTTTTTATTAAAAGCTCTTCTGCCCCCACGGTCAATCCGATTTCTGCTTCGATCTACCTTCCATATCGAATGCCTGGTTTCGAATTCCTTTTTTAACGCGCCTGCAAATTCCTCGCTGGCATATGTTCGCTTTAAACTGTGATTTTATTTAACACCGTGGCAATTTTTCTCTATCCGTACCCCTTTTCTCACTCTCTCGTGTAAAATATGTCGTGAAATATGTTTACTGTTTAACCCCTTACCTTACGATCTTTTTAGCGATCATTCGAGTGTTAGATATTCAATGTCGTGTATGTGGAACATTAAAATACTTGGATCACTGTATGCGTTAGATATGTGTTTAGTAAGTTGAAAAATTATAGCTGAAGCCTAGATTGAAATTAAATTTTGTTACAAGTGCAACTCTTTTTTATTCGATCGAAACAAATTTCATTTAAATTGAAAGATGGGGTGCGGTATTTATCGTTTAATCTAACAGTGCTCATTTGTATTTAATGGCACGCGTTGTTGATAAAAATTGGGATTTATCGGTTTTGATAAGCCGCAGTTAAGGGTGCAATAGATTCTCTCTGGTATACAACCAACAAGCAGATCGTGACATTATACGTGGCAATAATCAATGATCAGGCTAATTGAGTGGGATTGATCGCATCGATGATAACAGGACGAGGTTGCTGCGTCCTACATTGGACACGCATTAGTATTGGATCGTGATGCATGTCCCTTTAGTCTGCACGTCATTTGGCAAAGTTATTACAACATCCTCGATGACGTGGCTCGTTTCGTCACAGTGTCAATGGATAGCCTGTACAGTCCTAGATATATGTATCCTAATAATTTTTCCATTATGTAAACTGTTCTAAAATTTTCTTTTCTCAAAACTGTGTAAACGTACTCTGCAAAGAAAAATGAGAAGAACTTTTCACTTAAATATACGATCATAAATACTTCATTAAGAAATTATACAATAAAATTACGAGAGAGGAACCGGTTTGCTACTCGATTTAATCTCGAAAGAGAAATAAGAGAGAGGAATAAAGAAAAGAATATGGAGATGGAAGGGAAGACAAAAAGAATGGGCTAGGCGGAGAAACGAGAAGGGGAAAGTGAAAGAAGGAAGACAGCATGGAAGGAAATGAAAAAAAAGGAACGAAAGAATCGCGCGATCAACTTTTCTATTTCGTTTTCAGCTAAAAATATATTTCCATTGCATATTTCTATAACAAATTAACCTGAAAACGATCGAAGGCGAATAAATTACAGTATAGTGAGAAATTTGAGAGGGCACCGGATACGAAAAGGCACAAGGAAAGACGACAAAGCGAGTCACTCGAGATGTTCGTTCCGTGTTAGAATGGAAACGAAAGTCGAGATGTGCATCCCATACAATGAGTACGCATGGTTGTTCACCGCAACCAGCCTAACGGCGATGTATACCCGGTCAGAAAGTAAAACAATCCCGCGTGACAATAAACGTCTTTGCCACGAGCGAAAGGAAGTTAAATGGTTTGAAAGAAAGACACGGGAGTAACTTCTATCGGAGAGGGGAAACACGTAGACGAGGGATTTCCCGGGGTAACCGATATCCACCTGCGTACACACGTCTAAACGAGTCGATCCGATGAGCGCGAAACCACGGATTGTTAGCCAGCTCGTCTTCTTCCCCCGTTTCTTCTTACTCATTTTACGTGTTCGATGCTTCGTTTGCCAGTTTTCTATTCGACCTACCGGATTTCGCAGCTCCCACATCCTGAGGCTCGTGTTTCAACCAGATCGCTACTTTGATCGTGGTTATCGGATGCGCGCTTGGTCGAGCGGACATCAAGCGAATATCGAAAATCAAGTAGAAAGACGATCTTGGTGATGCACGATCGACTGAATATCTATTGTGCATTTTATTCTATCTGTTTGCTCCTTGAATCTTTATTTTCACATTTTTTACTGACTTTTTGCATAACGAATACCATTTAAAAATCGTGGATTATTTTCGTGCATTTGTTTCTATTTGTTTCGATTCGTATATTATTTCATCCAGGAAGCTTCAGTTTATTATTCTCTCCATTGGTTTATAATATTTATTACTCTACTCCTTTCAAAATGTAATAATTTGTAATAAACTTGAATAAATCAGTCAAATATCGTGTTTGTACAGAATCGAAATCAAGACGCAGAAATTGCAAAAAATTGTATCGATTCAAATGATTGTTACTGTGAATAAAATTTTGTCGAAGTTGAATTCACGTTTCTTCGAATTTGACGCAACTGTAGGATTTAGATGGAAAAGCGAAATGATAAACTGAAGAAAAGTTGCGAGTGAAATAGCTTATTGAAATATTAGATATATATATAGTTTCCTGCGTTAACCCTGCGAAATTATCGCCACGTCAGCGCATGATTTCGCGAACTGACGTCTCTCTTTCACGAGGCTTGTTATCCGTCAATCACGCAAGATCGATCCTCACCGTTACAGCAGTGGAATGACGGATCATTATTGGCATCACGGATGGCTTGTTGCGAGGCTTCGTCGATCGATGGTTCGTGTCACTGCTGACCGCTAGAACTAATGACTGGCTCGGCATACTCTCGCAACTGGTTGTTGCACTGCTTCCATATTAAGTTTACAATTCAATCGTTTAAATTCTAGACTTTTCCAATTTGTTTCTAACCAGAATTCTTTGTATATCGAAACTTCCATTTCTACAAGGCATAAATTGAATTTGGAGTCAAGTAACTTGACTAATGTGAACAAACCTTAACAAGCAAAATTTCATGAAATTCAAGTATCAAATTATGAACTGATCTGAGCTTATCTTCCATTTGTAAGAAACCTCATTGATTATGCAATTTACTGGATATCCTTTGATATTATTGTTAGAATTCTTTAATCACCGTACGTCAATTCGATGTACAGAGTCGATACGTAGCTCGCACATTATTTTTAACAAAAGAAATGGTCAGATAGGCCAACGTTTCTTAGTAAAGAATAAATAATAGCAATATATGCAAACAAATTCCATAGATTCTCTTCGTTGCCATAATAGCAGACGCTATTAGTTTTCTGTAGGATTTCCATAAAACTATAATTTCTCCGAATCGAAGAGTTTGTTGCGATGGGAAGGTAGCTCCGATTTCAGTGATTCGAGTAAACCCAACAAAAACCAACTGAAATATAAATGAAAATGAGATCACTTGTTATGGGTTCATAATCAACTAGTCCTAGCAATAAACTTTTGCATTTGTAAATATGAAACTGTATTTTGTTCTCTCTTCGAATAAATTTATTGCTGCAATCTCTTCTATTTTCAAAATAAAATACAAAAAATTGCCCCCAAAACACCAGATACTTTGTCTCTATGGCAGACTTGTGATAGCTGCAAGAACGATCGAAACACAGAGGCTGTTATACTTATTTTGGAAGGAGTAGAAACAAGAGGAGAGGCATGCTTCGGTGTAATTTGATTGTCAGGGTCGCGGCAAAGTCGAGTCGGAGATCCATGCGTGCACAGGGAGCACAGTAGCCACAGATAATGACGCGATATTATGCATAGGATATTCGGCGCACATCCGCGGCCGTATTCTCCGCGTTGATTTATCGTTGTCTTCATTATTAGGAATGCACGTACGCAGGCTGGCCATTATGCGAGCGAGGGAGTCGCTCCGAGAGAGAACTGACGGACGGTCTAGCCACGGACTCGGCGTACAATACAATGTACGCATATACAAGCGGCCATACGAGAGGGAACATTGAGACACACCTACGTCAGGCCAGATATAGATAGACAATTAGCTACCGTCACCGTCTATAATTCTGTTAGATTAGTAGCCCCGGTGTCCTGCAGGAATACGCTCCTCCGCGCGAGTTCGCGTCGTTGTTCCCCGTGAAGCTGAGAACACGCGCCGTAGATTGGAATCTTGTCGCATGCTAACCAGGCTTAATGGCCCATTCCTCCGATAGAAAACGTCCAAGCGAAGCTTTCCACATTATGTCATCTCTGCTATTGTCAATTTGTCGCTTGTAATACTTCTACTCTTTAATCTGTAAATTCAAAAATATAATAGGATCCCTGTGTGTGCATGTGTATATGTAATGGTTTCGTATAATCTAATTTTTTGCAAAGCTTGTATTCCATGTGTATAATTTCCTATTATAACGTCAACTCTGCTGTCTTCTTCTATTCAGATTTATTTTTTATGCACAACGTGTCTGGAAATTGTTCATTGTCAAGTATAACGAAGAAGTACGAAGCGCTGTCTCGCTTCTTTATTTCATCTAACTTACACGCCGTTAATAGTAGTTACCATCTTTAACAACTCAATAATACTCAATAATAAATTATCCAGTAGCTTTACACGTTGAGTTGTATTCTTTTACGTTAATCGCTATCACCCTGGAAGAGGAATTAAACAAAAGTAACAGAATTCTGCAACTTTTCTTACATTGTGTACCGCCTTTCATCGCAAAAATTACACCCACATCGTACGTATATATATCCGAATGTATCTTAAGTGGCAAGAGTCGCAAAGGGATTCCATATTGACCGCAAGAATGTTCCCCATTGAAAGATGGCATTCCAAGAGTGTTGGTCGCACGCGACGAAGCAAAACGAAATCGCGTGCCGCTCCCTCCACCGATTTCCTCTTTCTTTCCGGGCTCTTTGCCCCCTCGCAAAAACGGGGTGGAAAAGAAGGAACCGGTCGAGGGTGCGTTCGGGGTGGACACCGATAAAATATTCAGCCACGCACGGGGGTGATATTTTACGTAGGAAATCGGTCGGTTGATTTTTATAATACTGGTCAAATATAGCCAGGGGAGAGAGCTCGGCAAGTACACCGGGTTCCCTCCCATTCGTGTCTACCGTCGTACAAAGGGCCACGGCATAACAAATAGATGTATAAAGGGTCAATAAAGCCCAACGTAGGAGGAGAAGCCGACCGCCGGCGGGGATGAAGGAGGTTGCACGAGGTGGAGGGCCTCCAGAGGCAACCACGGGGAATAAATCTGAACTCGCTTTTGCTCTTGGTCTCGCAGCGGGATGCTAAAAATCAAGGGTTGTGTCGATGCTGTTCGAAAACGAAAGACATCTCTTCTTCTTCAATGATTGGTAAGTAAGGAAGCTTCTGAGAGAAATTTCGTTTTTTTTCTTTGCGAATTAATTTAGAAGTCATTGAAGAAGGATTGGTAGCGACCAGTAGATATTTGAAATTCTAAATGACAGGTTTATGGGTATAATGGAACTAAATTTCACCCTCGTAAAGTAGTTATAAATAAATAATAAACGGAGTTACACGCGCGTGACAAGGAAGGTTAGAGCAATTAATATTATCTACCCTAATAAATACGATAATTGTCAAAACTTTCTGGCCTAAGTATAATTCTATTTCGGTTTAGATTATACATTAATGAAACTCTTTCGGAAAAATTCAGTAATATTCTGTTGTATTCTACAAGACGCGGTGTCTGCTGTATTAGTCCAATACATAGATAGATGTTCATCTTCGAATCTTTTTACACGATAGAACTACATCTTAGTTAAAGAATTCTAATAGGGTGGCCAGAAAATTGCATGATCAACGAGGAAATAGTTTCTTATAAAAGAAAGATAAGTAAGCTCAGATTAGTTCATAAGTTTTTATACATTTTCATGCGCTTGTTAAAAACAGGAGATAAAATTCATTTTATGAAGATAGAATTAGGAAGCTGTCATCAAGATGATTCAGAATTGTATAATATAATGACGAATGATATAATATCGTAGGACCAAACAAACCTTAATCTTATTTTTTTCTTTTTAATTAATTAACTTCAGTATAGACGATATATAGATATACATATAATATGATATAACCTTTCCTCATAAATTTCCCATCTTTACTCTCGTATCGAAACGTCGCGTCGTTCCATACCTTTTACAACACATACAAAATTGCCATCCAATCTCGGTGTCGTAGGACAAAATTCGCGAGCGTACATCACGTTTATAGACCGCCAGAGGTGCGGCGTTCCAACGTGTCTATAAAGGCTACCATCTCGAGGTCATTTTATGTCCTTTAAAACGGAATATCCATATTTTTCGTGCTCGTATTCGTATCGCAGAATTGGTCTTCCGGGGCTCTCGAAGGGCCAGGGGAGAACGTTCTCTGTCCTCTTTTTCTCACTTTTGCCAAGCGTCCCCCATGGTTACCGAGATTTCCTCTGCATGAAAAAGTCGAAATCGGCGCGGAAAAGCGATGCCATCCGCCCAATAAAACGGCCGGGGATGCCGCATTGACTCGATAAAAAGGCACTTGGTGGCTATCACCGCCAACGGCCAAAGTCGTGGGGCGGAGAATATGCGTCTTGTTAGATTTCGCCGGAAATCTGTAACGGGGTGATTTCGTGTGAAATGGCTTTGAAAAACCGTGGCTGCAACGATAATACGAATGTACTATTGATTTTCTTTTTCCGATCCATTGATATTTTTATGTAGAGTATGCTTGGAGTAGATGCAGACAGAAATTTTGTACTTTCGTGAATAAAATGTACGTGATGTCTGTTTCAAAGTAACGAGATTATACAATATTTATGAAAATCTTTTTAGGTCTAAGCTAGCTGTAAAGATTAAAACATAGAAATGTTTAAACCAAAGCTGTTGAAGTAGTTTTTTTTCTCTTTTAAGAAATCCACAGCGTTGTTCTTACTTTTCGTAGAAATACAGGGATATTCAGTTTATCATGGTCTGTGCCTAGATTATTTTTCTATAAATCGAATATTAACGTAAAATTCGATTTTCCGAAAAATCAAGCTTTTTATAAGACTCTAGCTCGTTACGTTCGGTTTATTTTTACACACATAGTCATCCTCTGTTACCTGTATACTGAATAATTTTGCGCGTGAAACACGGACACCCTGTATCCTCCTCTTAATTTAACCACGCTCGATCAAACTTTCTGTAAAAAGTCATCGCTTCGAAAAATATTGGGCCAACGGAACGTTCGTTCCAACGAATCTTCGCCGATATATCTTCATTGGGAAGATGAACGAACGCTTCATACGGTGATTCGACCGGAGGCCGCGCCATCGAGCCCTCTTTTCGACCATGTTTTTTCGCCGGGAAAGTCCGAAAATATTTATAGAGGGAATCAATATCGTAGTTTGCGACGCGCTCGCGAAAAATCAAGATGAATAGGACGGGG
>NT_176521.1:1607186-1610400 GCF_000188095.3 Bombus impatiens | reverse complement strand
GGGGGGGGGGGGCGCGTCGCGCGATAACCAAGCGGCCGTCACGCGCACTTTCCGCCAATTTGCCCAACAATATGCAATAATATTAAAATTAATGGCGTCGGCCTTCGTAAAAAACATCGACCATTCCCGGACCGTTCTCCATGCCGCGGAGCGCGCGTTTCTACCGGAAAAGAGAGAGGGGCCTTGCTGTTCGTTCGCGCTACGTACACGCGAGAGCAGAGAGAAAGATGAAGCCCGACCGCCCCAGACTGCAAGGGTGCGTGATGAAGCGTGTGTCGCGGAAAGAGACCACCGTTCGCGGGTTGGATCGAGAGAGTGATAGTACCGCGAGAGCCC
Organism: Bombus impatiens; assembly: GCF_000188095.3. NCBI lineage: Eukaryota > Metazoa > Arthropoda > Insecta > Hymenoptera > Apidae > Bombus > Bombus impatiens. The sequence goes on along the minus strand of NT_176521.1, from coordinate 1,610,064 downwards.
ACTCGTAATAATCTCCGCTAATTTAGCTTCTGGAATACGGTAACTGTATCGTTAATATTCTGAACCCGGTTAATAATAGATGTTGATGCGCCATTTGGGCCGATGAGATTTCGGGCTGGAGTTCGAGACTGAAGTGGACCCAAGCATTGCCCTTTGGTTCCGGGTTGGTCTGATGCTGCTTCGAGGATACGCGGATATCCTGCAGGACTCGCTCGTTTATAAATATTACATCGATGCCTGTTCATTGCCGTTTCTCGCCCATTTCTACTCTCTCTATCTCATCAGGCCATCTTTCTCTCGTTCAAGAGCGTTTCCACATGTGAGGGATCTTTCACCGTTCTTCGGGGATTCATTTTCGTTGCGCATGGAAATTGGGTTTTAATGAATTCATTCCGCGAACTAAACTAAGCTCTTTTAATCTTCCATTTACCGGTCGGATCAACGACGGTTATTGTACTCGCGCGAATCCGCGAACACACGCCGCTCTCCCGATGTAATATCGATTGCTTTTACCCTACGGCTTCATTGTTTACTCGTTTGTTGGCTATCTATCGAACGGCGAGCGTGGAATTGGCTTTTGCTATAAAACGTAATTCGTAAACGCGGTTCGGTATGTAGATTGATAAACGTAATGTTAATTTGTGGACCGCCTGTTCACTTCGTTTGTACGTCACATTGATGTCTCGTTGATTCCGTTACGCTCGTATGGAAGAACGATCCTATGTAAATGGTGGTTATCATTTTTGAATACGCGAGATTTGCAATACGTATTACAAGCTGAATATATGTATTACAAGGCTGATACCACTCGTATTACATCGAGGCGTGTAATTTTTTGAAATGTCGCTCCGATAAAATTTTACAGTTGAGAAAGATCACAAGGCTGATGTACTAGATTTCGTAACATTTTCAAATATTAATGTCCCAATTAAAATATTATTCCGATGAAAATTCGTCGGCTGTAGAAATTTCCGCGCGATGGTTTTTGAATCAATGACTGACATTCCTCGACGGGGTTTAACAGCTTAAAACTCGAGAGGCGTTGCCATCCGCGGCTGATCCCCGCGTCGTTCAATAATTCAGGGATACATCGCGAGCTGGACGAGGCATGTAAGCATAAATGTAAAAGGGATGCGTAGCTTGTAGCCAGAGGAAGAGACAGAGGGGGCTTGAAAGGGTTCGAGGGACAAGGAATGAGAGAGAAGATAGGAGTCACGGGTTACCTGTTTGGTCAGGCAAAATATTTCTCTGTGCGATGTACGCTGAATCTCTCCGGGGATTACCCCGGAACAGAGTAATTTTCCAAAGAGTACTGTTCTTGGAAACGGTGAATAAATGGGACGTTTATTGACACGCCAATGTCCAATCGATTTAGAAGTATCGCGCTACTCGTTGCCGGTTTCACTTTCTTTCTAGTTTCTTTTTCCGATTCAATGGAGATGCCGAAACCAGATGCAATCTTTGAGTTTCGCATCGACTAATTCGAGTTTAGTGTTGCTAAAGATTCGGCGATATTCTTAATAGCAGAGTTCTTAAATTATTCGGAAACTGTTGTTGCATCCGAACTTGAATAGTCACAATTGTTCGAGCATCGAATAAAATTACAGAGCATTCAGAAGGTATAATAAACGTTCACAAGTTACGTTATGAAGAAATGAACAGCTTAAAATTAAACCAAGTGAAAATAACGTGCCAACGTTAAGTTGACACGTTTGCTGGTTTTCGATCTTCTCAATTTTTCTTTCACTCTTTTTGCTCCCTTCCCGTTATACGTTACAACTAAAGATTCCAAAAAATGTAATACAATGCGATTAAGAGAATGTTAATTGGATTAACACAAAATGTACCAACTTTCCTCAATTTCCCCTATCTTCGTCCGATGAATTTTCAAAGAAAATTCCAATATCTATTATCCTGAGGTAGTATCGTTTAATTTAGAGATCAGTTTCTTCCTGAAGAATCTGAGAAAGGAGAGGAAATCTTGTCCGTGTAGGTAGCGGGTCGGTGGGCGAGAGTAAAGCGTTTTACGAGCAGCATCCCCTGATGGCGACTTTGGACAACCCCTCCGGAGCATCCCTTGCTGGCATACAAATTCAATAAGCGATAATCAATGCCAGCCCGGCAGCGTAGTCGGCCGAGCAAAAATCGTTCAAACAGTCAATCAAAAGGCCTCACCTCCAACCTATTTTTTTCCCGTTCTCTCTCCTTCCACGATTCCTCTTCGCTTCCCTTTCGTGCCATGGCTCTTCTTTTTTTTACTTTTTTCTTTCTTTTTTTTCGTCCTGTTCACTCTCGTCGTTGCCCGGCGGCCCCCTGTTTGACGTAACCGGGTGTCAAAGAACGACAGAACAGTAACACGTCCTCCCGATGAAAAAAGGAAGAAGGTAGATCGTTCGCCTGGCCGGGTTTTAGCGCGTGGAACGTAGAATCAGACACGTCAAGGGTCGTCGTTTCCTCGTATCTGAATCTTCTCTCTGGTGCATCCGGCGTGTAAACAAATTGACGTGTGTGTGCCGCTACTTCGGATCGCGTTTAACGATTTACACTGAGATTTTTGTCAATCTTTTTTCCAGCCCCGACGGCTGCTTTTTAAAGTCGATGAGTCGCGTAATACGAACATGCTCGGAGGTTTTAATTTTTTTACGAAGAAATTTGATGGGAATAATTTGAGGAAAACGAGGTGTACAGTTTTCAGGGATTATGGTATTCGTTTAGATGGAACAGTAACAAATGCCTAATCAATGTGAGTATATTTTTTTTTGTTACTAATTGAAGCTCCTAGAAGTTAAATTCCACGTTTGTAATTATTTCAATTTCCTTAGCTACGTACACGATTCAGACTCCGTTCAAAAAAAAAAAAAAAAAAAAAAAAAAAAAA
>NT_176521.1:1581147-1606925 GCF_000188095.3 Bombus impatiens | reverse complement strand
AAAAAAAAAAAAAAAAAAAAAAAAAAAAGAAATCAAACGACTTGGAGAAATTTTCAAAAGTAGTGTACGTGATGCGATCATTTTTTAATACTTTCTGTTTCAAGATTCGATGGATGTGGCTTCTAAACGGTTTGGTCGAAAATGAACTTCGATCTCGGTAGGATTAACGTTAAACTTTACTATCATAATTCATTCCATCACCCTGACCAATGACAATAAAAAGACACTAATACGATTAAAAGAATCTCCAAGAAGAAGAGGAAGGTGAAAAAGAATATCACGGGACATCATCCGCACGTTAGCCCGGATCTAATAAAGACTGATTTTACCCGCGTAGAAAAATAATCTACGCGTAATTCCCGCTGCAGCCCGGTTATTTTTTCACCCCGTCGAAATACCGGCTATTCTAAAATACACGGTTGTTGCAGCTCTTCGTCAACGAGATTTCTCCTGGCAGGAAAGAATCGCGACGCGGGGATCCAAGTATGCGTGCGCGCGTCTGAAGACCTCAGGGGCTCTGGTAATAAAGGGAGACATGCGGGTCGTGCGCAAATTAACCCGGGTAATGAAAACACAATGAAATTATAATAAACCAATTGCCAAGTTGATTCGCAGTCCGGGAAGGAGGCCATTCAATAATAAAACACGTAGCTACGGTTCGCGCTCGCGTTCGTATCCGCGTTCGCGGCTCACCTATACATATACCTTCGTATTTATACGTGTGCTGAAGGTATATATCCATGTGTCGTGTGTGTACAGGCCCGAGTTCTCTCTACCGGGCCACCGTCGCGTCCTAATGTGTGCGTGTATATGTGTCTGCAAGAGAATTAATTTCTCGAGAGCCTTTATGCTCTCTGACTGACCAAACTACAGGGTTTCTACGGTTCGTCCACACCTGCAGGACGTTTCTGCACGGTGAGTCTGTGTGTGGACACGTAACACGCACTCACCCACACCTTGAGGAACGTCCGAGGACGGCATACCGTTGCGAAAATACGTTTGACCACGCGGTTCAGCCTCTACGCAGGTACACCTACCTACCTACCTACCTTCCTACCTGCCGGCGGAAGATTATTACAACCAGCGAAATTTCAAAATACACTTATGGCAAGTGTGCACCAGGGGAACCGTATAACACAATGATCAAACACGTAGAGGGCCCCGGACGTACCCACTGCACTCGACCGCGGCCAACCCCGCCAATGCTACATTTGAATTCCATCGAAATGTATTAATATTTTGATTGTTCTCGTTAGCTTCTCCTATTATTGTTGGAAAAATTACCGGTTCGTGGGGACCGCTTTCACAATTAATTGTTCGCGTTCACAATGGCGGGTATAACGTAGAATGGAGATGACGTTTGATATTTTTTTGGACTTTCGTCGATGACGCTACCGATGAATGGCAAGGGTCTTCGAGGATAAATTTCATTTATTACGGACGTATTTTCGATTATTTTCATGATGGAAAACTTGCATGTGATTCAAATGAAATTTAACCCTTGCTGGTTTCACTTTCTGACATTAATCGTGGCGATTGTTATTTATATTGGTATATTTATATTATATTAAGTTTTGATGATTTCATTCAGCAGAAATAAGTGTCAGAAATGGGATACACACAAATCGCTTTATTTGTTATTTACCATCGTTCAGAATTTTATTGTATCGGGGATGGTAACACTACGTTCGATGTAAAAGAATTGATTCATTTCATTCGTCATTAGGATTTATTTCCACGAAATCCTCCAATATTTTCTCCAATCTAATGTTTCGTTATTTAGCAGAAGTTCGTATGATATAAATGGATGAAAAATCTTACTAAATATTCGATGGAATATATCGACTGTGAAAAATGCTACGAACCCTCGGAACAATCGTACACGTAACGAAAAGTTTCGTACGAGAACAAACTCGCGTAGGACGTAGGCCCGAAATAACCAATGCGGAAATTTTCCCAGTGGAAGAATTCGTTTCTGCGTATACGCGGACGAAAATGTAGGTGGTTGGAGGGAGGGTATTAGAGAGAGGATGGCAGGGAGTGGAGGATCTTTGTTGCGGTTGGACGTGGTCAGAGACGAGGAGGCGGTGGAAAAGGAGATATGTTTTCGCAAATGTAGGTGCGGTTCTCAAGCCAACCCCTTATGAAATTATTTCGTCCCTCCTGAAGGGGTGGGGCCGGCGGTGCGCGAAGCTGCGGCCGCGTGTTGGGAAAATAGCAGCGCGACTGCAAGAATTATTAGAAAAATTAATTATTTTCCCAGTCTCTTAATTAATTTTACAATTGCTTCTATGTTTCTCTTGCTGGCTGGTTATTATCGCAGCCTTTCCTCAGATGTACAGCGGAAAGAAAATAGCGCGCGAAAGCGTCGTAGAAGGAACAAGGATGGAACCGACGAGGGAAAAAAGAGGCGAGAGCTTTCACGGTTGCCTTGGCTTGCTTGTCTCTTGTATCCGCGTTTCCGGATGTTCCCAGTTTGAATACTTAAGTAGCCTTTTTTTTCTTCTATCGCTGAACGTTACGGGATCAAGAGACGTTGCCGAAACTCGAAAGTCTCTGTTCCATGTATGTACAACGTGGTGTTTCGAAAACGTATCCACCAACCTGAATCTTCTTTGTCGCAATTATTCTCCTTGTTTATTCTGCGTTATTTCTGATTTTATTTCTTCTCGTCTTATGTCGGTAAAGTTGCAGAAGCATATAACCTTGTTGAAGAAGAATATACAGGCACGCACATATATAAGCATATATACAAAATGATGTTTTAAAAACGAAGATAAAACGTTTCTGTACTTGTCTTCATACCACAATTTTTTCATCCCTCTAAATAACAATACACCTCGAAAACTGGGCAAGACATTTTCGAAATATCCAGTACGGGACGAGCAATTTCCATCGACTCAGGATGAAATCCAATTTCGAAAGCCAACCGAACGTCTTATTTTTCGTCCTGGCGAGTTTCGAAAGGCGTTTTCGGTAAAGTAAGAGCAATTGGTTCGCCAGCCAGATCTTGTAAGCAATTCATGAAAGAGAACGAGGTGTATCGAAGAATACGCACGCTCTCGTTGGCGAACGTTTCACCGGGGGAGAAGTTTAAAAAATTTACATTACCGGTAAAGTTGGTTTCTCTGTAGGGATCAGTTTTTGCATTTATATGATATTGAGATACGCATATACCGGTGTGGTAACGGATGCAGGCGGCAGGCCGGATCATCCCTCGAAAAGTTTTGACTTCCGTTCAAAAGAGAGGAAAAGGATTCTCCGCGAGACAGCGGCCTGGCGCATCCTTTCCCCCTTTCTGGATTTTTTGCAGGTCTGGCCACGTCTCAATTATAGAAAGCCTTGCTTCGACTGCCACAGACGAATTCCAATTAGTCGCCGGGTGGCCCATGTCGCGGGGACCTCGTATGGGGTTTCCCGGATTCTGTACGAGTTCCTTTCATGGAGCGACTCGTTCATTTGCCTTTCGTCCATATCTCCTACTCCACCCCCTCTATCCCTTTCTCTCTCCCTTCCTCCATCAGGTTCACCCGCTACTTTCCGTCTCTCTCCTTTTTCTCCACGTTCACTCTGACTGCTTCTCTTTTCGTTGGACCAACCAAGCTACCCCGAGGGAGTCTTCTATGCTAGCCGGACGCCTGGATTAGCAGGGCGTCAAAGCCAGCTACGAAGTTGGTTCAAAGTGGGTGCGAGAACTAAATACGGGTCCGTCTCATCCTACAAATACTTTTGCTTCTTTCTTCGAGATTCGCTGCCGGCGCTTCTTGTTGCGCTTCAAATTCACTGGAAATCCTCCATCGGATTCGAAATACAATTTCGCATGGCGATACTATTTTCTATTTACTTACGGTAATCGTAAAATCAATTGTATTATCGATTTAACATTTCGGCTCACGAAGGATTGAGAAACTTTCGAGTTGGTTTCTATGTTTAGTGCTTTTCTACACGTCGATAATTCAATATTCAAAATAGCTAGGTAACACGTCTTAGGTTTATTTGAAGTAGACATGTTCACTCTTTTCTACTATGTAATTTAGAGGAACTTTTTCATTTATTTGAGAATAAATACGAATCGTTAATTCCACAACCGTCGAGTGTGGAATATTTTCGAATATCTAAAGTCGTGGCAACTCCTTGAAGAAAAAACAATCCTCTAAACAATCTCCTCCTATTCTTTCTGTAATTTGTGCAAAAAAATTGCACTTGTATCATTCTACATACTCTGAAATAATATCAATGTCGAAAGGACTGTTCGGTATAGCGATCACCATCGATGTAAGCTATATGCCGCAAGTCTGGACCTTATCTATCATTTATGGGGGGTGATTTGGAGCGGGTGCTTTGCCGTAGGGGACGATAGTTCGCGAAACGCTTCACAGCCGGATAAGTCGACCTTTAATATGCCGTTTGAATCGGAGCTTTATACAACGTTACAGGCAGAGATAGCTGTCGGTCTGACGTGTTTGCATTTGAGTGAACCAGAGAGTATTGGATGCATATGTTAATCAGCAATATGGCGTCGGGAAGATATTACCCTGCTACTGTAGCAGAAGACCATCCCACAGAGTTACTTGCCCTGGTCTCTCTCTCTCTCTCTTTCTCTCTCTCTCTCTCTCTCTCTCTCTGTCTTTAACTCTACCAATATCGTTTCTATATAGGACCATACATATACATGTATACAACAATGTGAACTACGCGTTGCATTGGGTTTTCTGATCCCATGGTTATCCGGCATCAAACTTCACCGTTGTCCTTCCGCACAATGAGAATCTGATAGTTCGTTGCTCCATCAGAACTTGATGATCCACGTTTCCGGTGGATCGAGTTTAGGGCATTAATGTTTTGATTACTTTGCTACGGTGATGGTATTCCTGGTGGGAAATGCTCAGTGGACGTTAAACATAAAATTGACTTAGACGCTCGTCAGTGTCCAGAGGATTGTTGGTGCAATATGAGAAAAGTAGCGAAAGATTTCCTTATGGTACGTTAAATTGATTTGGAAGATTAGTATTATATAGAAAAGGTTGATAGGATTTGAGAAAATTGTATCGTAAGCTTGATTTCCCGTTTGTTCACGACTAGTTTGTAAATTTGTTGTTCGATTTCAAGTTCGCTCAATGAATCTTTCATTCGTCGTGATCAGAAGATAAGCATTAAATTATACGAAATGAACTGTCAGCATCGTCGAAAAAAGTTAATAGGATTTCAGAAAATTGTATCGTACGACTCGTTTTCAGTGTCATGGTTAGTTAGGAAATTTTTTTGTTCGATTTTAAGCCTGATCAACGAATCTTCCAATTTATTTTATCTATAAGGAGATCACGATTAAAATAGCCGAATAATCAAAGGATGTGCAATTAACCTCGATGGAGCTGGTCGTTTAAGAAAATCAATGACCAAGAAACTCGATTGTCCGCGATAATGCCAATTCCTTTCGACGAATCACGTAGCCGGATGGGTTTAAATTGTATGCGAATAAGAAATCCATAAGAGAGCATCCTTTGGTGATTACGAGTTCCTTCGACTTTGATCGTTCGGGCGTCGAAAGACGCTTTACCTTCCAGCAGCTTTGCTTCGATCGTTCGCCTCGATCTTTCTCTGTACCGGTGACTGTCTCTTTCGCGCAACGAACGCCCGGTACGTTCAATCGGAAAAGCAAATCTTTGGCGTTCCTCGTTCTACCCTCCCTCCTCCGCGAACTACCCCGATAAATTCGTTCCAGACGACGAAGGATTACCTGGCCTTTCAGACCGAGGCAAATGCGTATAGACGCCAGTCAGGGGATAATCTTTGGCTGCGGAACCGCGAATCCGTTTCCGCTCCCTCGCGTTTTTGCTTCCATCAACCCACAGGATCCTTCGATCGCCGATTTAGAGGAAGCCACGTAGTCATCGCGTTCAGACGTTCGTTTCCCAGTTAAGCACAGACTGCTTTCATTAACGTTGTCTGATTCCTTTCCAAGCTTAGGCTGATTCGCCGAAAACTTTCGAATTTTCTTTATCATGTGAAACCAGAGAGATGAGACGCAGAGCGTCAATCATTTTTTTTCTCAATTATACACAGAATAAATTAGGAGTTTGAAGTGTCGACAAAAGAAATTTGTATCTGTTCACGTGGAGATTAATTCAGCCAGTTGGATGACATTATTAGAACTTGGTTTTTGATTAATTTACATGGCAATTCATTTGATGTGGTCAGTTGTATAAGGGATGCTCTTCGTATCATATCGCGATTACTTCTGTGAATTCGAGAAGTTTTTATATCCCCAACAAAACTTAATAGGGTAAGGTAAATGATGGAACGAGATGTAATACGGAAGGGGAGAAAGGAATAAAGAAGAAAAGATGAAAATCAAAGGAAAAAAACAAAGAAGCTGTATTTTCACAACGAATATGTAATATATATCAGTCTATCGCGAAATTCTTTCGAACGAAACGAGATTGACAGTAATTGATATCAGAATCTGATAGAGATGACCGCAATATCACGCCGGAAAAGGCATTTGGATCTCGGGAAAAAGATATCGGTTCGAGGGAATGTACACGGAGCATCCCTTTTATCCCGCCCAATCGTTCGCGATACATCGGGGCTAGGCTTACAAGCACACAAATCTCTGGCTCGGTTTACCCTCGGTACGGGTGATTTAGCGGCTTTTCCCAGAGATTCGAGGGATACGATACCGCTACTGGACTCTTTTATATCAATCGCGGATTGACCCGCGGAGAGTCCATTGAAAAGACACGCCTACGGGAAAACTGAGCAGAAAACCCTCGAGTAGGTGCGAACTGGCTATTTGTCCCTTTGTCTTCGGATATTTATGTCGGAACGTGTAAGAATGTAGCGTTCTCTTTGGAAAATTCTTAACTTTTGACTTTATTGGATTTTTAGCTTTAAATTGAACATGTATCAATGAATAATTTACAAAATCTATTTCGATATTGCGAGACTTCAGATATCGTAGCTTTTGTGTTGCAGCTCGAAAGTGATTCGTTTTAATTTAAGCAGTGTGATTCTATTCGAATATAACAGAACACGTAATGTATTTATCGATTCATTGATGATTGTTCTCAAGTAGGTGTTGCGAAATTAAATAGATGCAATCAAATTCCAAATTACACAGCAATTGCAACGACAATACGTAGGAAAAGAAACTTCGAAACACACGATTTGTTAAGAAATAATTTAAGAGGCGTACAGTCGAAGCAAAAATGATTCCGAATTCCGACTATTATTTTTACGAATATCGAGAAATACACGGAGAATCTTTTAGCAGAATTAACATTAACTTTTATTAACACAAGATCTGATTATAAATATATACTTATATCTTCTTCGTCATATTAATTCAATTATACTCATTTATACTACGTATGATATATTCACATACGCTTACGCGCTTGATAGTTCTACTATTAAACAGCTTCGAATTCTGGATGAAAATATTTGGAAAATCATTAAACAATCGCAACGTGTTGTTAATTTTCACAATTTTCAACAATATCTCGCATGCTCACCGCAGCGATATAAAACGATTTTCGTGCGTTTACCGGAACGCAACTGTTTAACAAAACGAACGTAACAAACATCGTTCCCGTCGGTGGTCAGGTTTCACGTAGAAAAATCTGACGTGGCGCTGATCATAGTTGATTGAATTAGCGTGGTTTACATGCGAATGGTAAATCCGGGCAACGGGCTGCGCCCGCGCAATTAAATATTTATTGGTCTGGGTTAATGCAATGATCATTTAGCAACGTTCACGAATTCGCACCACGCGGCACAGAGTACGTACAACTGCGCGTGCCGCGGCAATGAAATTGGAAATTGGAAGTGTATACCGCACGGTCGAATGATATAGAAGCCATTTCTCGTGACACCTCGAAATTGGCTTCACGGTATTATTAGTTATTGCCACGCCGTGTACACACACGGTTTCCATCGAGTGAGTCGAGTCCGTCGATGGAGAACCGTTATTATCGAGGAGAGAACGGTATCAGTTTTAACAGCTTTTCCTTTTGATCTTGCTCTCGAAAATTTTCCACCTCGTGACTCGCCATAATCCGTTAAATAAAAAGTAATAAGCACGAGCACGCTCCATCGTGCGATGAATAGATCGTTTGAACCAACTGGTAGTCTTGCAATTTTACCAACACATTTGGAGAATATTTGACAAAATATTTTATGTATAATCGTGCGTGGAAGAGGTCAAAGGAATTTTCCATTTTTATTTGCTTCGGTTTCTTTTGCTGATGCATACTATGTTTTGCGAATAATCAAGATCGATACGTTTATCCTGAATGGAAATTTTACTTTTGAAATAGGTAGTTTTATGTATCGTCGATTTGCTAAAAGGACGTTACAACTGGAGAAGGTAAATTTCCCAGGAAGGCTGGTGTAAAATGTAAGCTACTAAAATTCTTATACCATTTCGAAACGTGTTTTTTCAAACTTCGAAAGTTAAAAGTTCGTCACTTCTGAATCCCGGTTCGCACACAATGGGAATAGTTTGTTTGAATTCGATGAAAGGTTTCGAGAAAAATATCTTAGAACGCAGCGAAATATTTCTGAAACATATATTCTGTTTGGTGTATTAATTGTGACCAGGAAAGATGTTCGAAAACTGTGAAACACTCGAGAAATATAGTGCTAATTGAACCAGACTATAACTTCAGCCATGTTGATTTTATAGAAAACAAACGTAAATGCAAGTTCCAACATCGTGTGAAATACTTCACTGTTTAGCTAAGCGGTTATCTTGAGAGTGCCATTATAATAGTCCATATTTCCTTTGAGGTAAAAATTGTGAGAAGAATTTGTTTACCGAAGAAATACTGCCTTGCTCTTTCGCTTCGGTTCTATGGAACATTTTAAAATGGAAGAACGTTTTAAAAGCACGAAAACCTTGTTAGAATTTATCAAACTTTACATAACGTACGGTATAGAACTACTGAGATAACAATAAAAACTTAGAATTTGTATCTACGTACATTTATTGACGATTAATACATATACATACATCAAACTTAAAGAAACATAGTATAATATCAAATTATGATTAAATGCGTGAATGAATGATAAATAAACGAAAGAGAAAGAATTCGAAATAGCACATAAAAGACATTTTAAAGACACGTAGTTTATTCATTTTTGTAGACATCTGAAAATTATCTCCTCCAACTGATTGACGCGACGATACATTTTACCCTGATTTTATCCATTTCACGTTTTATTTCTTACATTTACTATTTATTCCACGATCTAAGAAATCTTCACTTTTAAGAACAACCAATCGATATATCAATAGATATCTATAAAAACGATTAGAAAAATCGGCGAAAAGGCATATTAAGGTTTCGTCGTCGTCGTTGGCGAGAGGTTCTCCCGCCATCGTTTTCCTGCGTGGAACGAACTCGAGCCGAACAAGCTTGCCGGCGCTAAACGGATTATGTCGCGGCGCGCGGATGTCGCTCGCGACGCTGATATTAATTCTCTCGAATGCATCCGTGCCGGGCGCTGATTGATTCCAAAGTTCTCGCAAGAAACTGCCGCGTGTCGCGCGTTAATACGCACCGAGTTACGTACACGTTCAGCCCCTAGTTACGTGGTTTAACGTAATAATTCGTAGCTGCGGTGGTGGTGGCGGCGGTGTTGCAGGGGGTAGCTCACGGCAGCCACGAAAATGCTTCTCATTTTCACGCGACCGACCCGGAGAGAGGCCAACAACGGTAGAAATCTGCCGGCAGCGTTGACATAGAAGACTGCGCGACGAAAGGTGGGACGTAAAGATTCGTTAGCGTCTAATTCTGAGCCGCAGGCGGAAATGAACTTTAGGAAAGTGAGCCGCCCCCAGACGCTACCGTGCCAACTACGGATAAAATATATTTTGATCTGAATAATGCCACCTTGCCTTCCAGGCGAACCGTAATTGAGCGGTTCGAACAATATTCAACCTTTTACGAGCGAGTTTACGTTCTTCTAATATGTTGCTAGAATATAAATTTCTGTTGCAACAATCGACCTGTGAACTGCATTAATCGGGAAGAGGGATGAGACGCTGGAAACATTATTTCTGGAGATTCTTCTCCGGGGATAAATATTTATTTATTAAGATAAGTAATTTTTTAAGTCATAAAATAGGCTGAATATAATTTAAATCTTAAACGGAAGCAACTAATAAATAATCCTTGTTACATATATCCTATCTTTGTGTCTTTGAACAACTGTCAAGGATTAACGTGATGTTCGGGAGAAAATCAAATACTACCTTAGCAATATTTGAATTTAAAAAGTCGATCGACTCTTGAAAATTAATCTTCGTGCAGGAAATTCCATCTTATAATTTCATTACTAGCGATATCGTCGCGCTTTCAACTGTTCCTACAATTTCTCGTAAAACGTTGGACGCGTCAAAGGAAAGTTAAGCGTATTCTCGGTTGGGCGTTTCAATCTTCGACGAATCTCTGACGGAAAGATGACAAAAGATGGGTTACTTGTATAAGAAGACCGATATTCCTTGGCCAGAGTATTACGCTGTTCGAAGAAGGGATGAAAACCCTTAAAGTTGGCCTCCCAAGGAGTGTCTTTGTCTCTGACCTCGTCCTTTATAAGAATTTGATCCCTCGGACGGATTATACGTATTGTGGGCGACAGAATGGTCAAAGTTTTGTCCGGACGTAACGCGGAGACGTCGTACGCGAGAACGTATACACTTTTCCATCCGGCTTATCTTCCGGCGAACGCGACATATAAACATCAATTCAATGTATGAAATCTGTCAAAATGAATTTCGCCTGGGAGTTACCGGTGACCGTCATTTTTCTTCCGGCGACGAATATGATCTTGATGTGAAATATCGTTGTATTATTGCCCTAGCCAGGACGTGGTCACGTAGATTCTCCGTTCGTCCGGAAAATGGAGTCCCTTCGTGGATCTCTCTTCGATAATTATTTGATTGATACGAAAATTCGTATTTTTTCGTTGTGAAACTTTAGGCAGCATTGATAGTAATACGTGTCTGCATACATTTTTTTACTAGAAATATAATTAATAGAGAATGATAACACGTAGACCGTGATTTACAATTATGCAAATTTATGTCTTTACGAATACATTCGAATGTTTCACTCTCTACATATTATTGTCTAATTCGGAAATATTTCTCAGCTTTATTTGTATTGTTTTATATTTTACAAGCTTTATCGTCGGAATAGAGAATATGGTTGAATAGAAGTGGATAGAAGGAACGAATATCTAAGGAATATGAAAAGTTAATTTTATTCAACGCAATCGAGCGCTGAGTGAACACTGTAATATACCTTTACGATCGTTGGAAGGCAATAAGCAATTAACGTATCAATAAAATCAATTAGAGTTAGCATTCTAATACGGTTATTCGTAAGAACATGATATCCGTGGATTAAACCTTTTTCACGAATTCAATTTTCCCTCTCGATCGAAGAATATATACGTAGATCGTTTTATTGCGACAAGTGACAGTGTCATAAAAGAAAGTGTATGATCTTGAGATTTTATTACAGATTCTTAGAACGCGAAGAGAAGGATCAATATTTTTCTCAATCGGTTATAAATAATTTTCTAAAAAATATATTTTTCTTGGTTAGTTAATTCATATCAAATATCGGAAATACCTTTGATTTTTCTAATAATCGAAGAATAGTTACCGATAGTACCAGACCCATTCAGATTCATTAACAAAATCAATTTATCTATCGTTTCGTCGAACGAAACGATTCTTTTTCATGGTTTTGGTGGCAATGTTTGACGAGTATGGAGCATTAAATCATGATTTGAAAGCAGGTTGCGTGGTTCGGTCCGATTAATCACGCGGCCAGAGACTTTCCTGAACATCTGTCACGATTTCGATGCGAAAGCGAATTTTTTCCCCCGCAACGAGGATCATGAACCACGGAAGAGTGACGACCGCATCGAAACGTTTCGAAACTCAGACGGCCGGCCATTAGTCAGACACGCGGCCCACCAATTAAATGTAAATGTTTGTTTATGTGTTTGTCGGTAGTCGTGGACGTTTATCGATGTCCTGACATTACCTCGCTGCGATTGACGTATACATACATCGCAAATCCTGCCAACCGAATTACCAAAGAGAAGTTTCGGCTTTTTTAAGGGACCCTCTACAAATTTTTAGAATAATCCCAATTTTGTGATAGACG
Organism: Bombus impatiens; assembly: GCF_000188095.3. NCBI lineage: Eukaryota > Metazoa > Arthropoda > Insecta > Hymenoptera > Apidae > Bombus > Bombus impatiens. Next base: position 1,594,737 of record NT_176521.1, on the reverse strand, counting down.
ATTTATTTGAAATCTTGCTGCGTAAGATCTTTTTTAAGGTTGACAGAAACTAAAAATCCTGTTAATCACATTTTCTAAAGATCAAACTGAATTTTTCGAATTCATCTAAATGATATAAAACAACTTTACTTGCCTTTCGCAAAACAACGACGATATCCAATACGCGGAATACAATCGTTTTAAGTTAAACCGCGTAAACGCGAACAAAATACAGTTAGGGATTTCGAGTAGATTGCGGATAATTTGCATTCACACGAGAGTACCGTTTTCATATACCGTGTTACATATTTTTTAAATAACTAGTTACGCTGGAAATCCCCACGACAGGCGGAAACATCGAATAATTTCGTGGTATCGGCGTTGCCATTTGCATTCTGTAAATAATCATTCTAATTGGATCGCGGTACCTCGTTAATAGCCTACATTGAAATTGTTTTCCGACCCACGTTGAACATCCGTGAATTTCACCAGCGATATTTTTAGACGTACGATGTTGAAATGAATAATCGCTTTATCCGAGCCCAAAACGCCATCCGTCGAATGGGATTTTCAATAAATTTTATTCAGTTTGTTGGTCCGTTGTTAATCGCCAGTGTACGCGTGAATTATTATTAAGAGTATTATTATAAATCACAGTCGAAGCTCGGTTGGACGCACTCAAGAGGATCAAAGGATCGATAAACGCCGGTCACGTAGACGCGATTACGCGCTACGACCCGAAATAATCGTTGAACCATCAAAGTAGGTCGAGATCAACGGACTATGCGGTCAAGCATCGGAAGGTAATTAGATCAAGGACCAATAAGACGGGCCGCGATTTATGTAGTGTTAAACTCACGGTCAACTACGTAGGCTTGACCCTAGGAGGCCGGGATCTTTACTTAATTGGAAAGCCGGCAAGTTTCCGAACAGTTTAACTGACCTTCGGTGCTATCGTCCGGCCATCGTAATGCTAGAAGGCCACCCTCGGATATTGCTTCACTGAAACGCTACCGGTATCCTATTCTTGGTGATCATTCCAACGGAAGTCGATGTACCTTCGAAACTAGCCATTGAAATCTGACGAATTTATATCTAGAAATAAAGGTAGATTTTTCTTCTTACTTTTACGTAGGGTTATTGGTATTATTTGTGTATTGTATAATATTATAGTATTTTCTAGTATTTTAGTATTAACTCCAGCGAGGATAATCAAATACCCACATACCCATTTCTATATTCCTTTTAAAAATTTCTTTTATTTTCAAGCTCTGTCCTTTGAATATGACTACGTGAAAATTGATGCAAAAATATTAAATATTATGTACTTGTTGAATAATAGTTTTGGTTGCCTGTATAAAGGTGTAATACGCTGATCTTCCTTTTATATTACACTATTTTGTTTGAATAAATTTTGGAACATAGAGATAGAGAAATGATATATACAGCGTTTGAAATTGCAGCATTGAATGAGAATCCCTGTAGTTCAATTGGACCAATTTCAACCACAGGATAGAGTGTCCCAGAGGTTGTATGAGGATGCTGCACGCTTAATCGAACGATCCTTTAAACGGGAGGGCAGAGGGCTCGATCGTTTGGTGAACCATTACCCAGTGGCTCGTTTGCCCTGCGATATATCGAGTTTCCGACTTGCATCTTTCCTCTGACGTTACTTTTCTCATCCCTGTCAGAAGTAAACTCCGCACCCAAAAATTTCGACCGAATTCCAAATCACATATCTCTTATCTATCTATTAATTCTATTAATTATAATCTTAATATTCTATTTACCTATTAATTATAAATAGAGAAACTAATTCCTAAACGGGATGATTCGTGATATAAAAACGATAATAATGAAGATCTTTGGATAGAAAGAAAATACAACAAAACTTGTGAAACACTCTGATATATGAAAATGTTATTTTGAAGTTATTATATTGAAACAGATAGTTTGGAAAATATTTCTACATGACTGATCAATCTATATACGTTACATTTCCAAGCCTGGCGATATTAGAATCTTTCGGAAGATAGTAACTCGCGATCAGGTGGCTGGATGCCTCGATGCCGTTCTGCCGTATAAATCTCCGTAGCACGCGATGATCGAAAAATATTGCTGGAATATATCAGACCCGTCGGCACTCTGGTACCCCTTCCTTTGGCTTGGAGCATCCCTTCCTTCGGTATCGCTTCTGCGTTCCCCTATAGGCCCATGCTCTCACGATGCAGACCGCGTTAAGATCGGGAAAAGGTATATACGGAGACGCGAGGTGCGCGCCAGAGCGACGTCTATATCCTCAGACAATGATATGTGATCCCGGCAATATCAATAATTTTCGCATTTTTCTACCGTGCTTATTTTCTCCCCAACGTGACGTACCCTAATGTAGTGTCAGACTTGGCTGCGAATGCCTACGCGATAACCGATTTCACGTCTTCTTACTGTCCTCCCAATTTTCCCTAGGATATTTCTTCCTCGGAAATGTTTTATCAATGTATCTCACGTTTCTGCCACTTTACGCTGTTGTAAATGTTTCACGGACAAATATTTCACGCATCTCGAAAATCTTTCGACATTTTCTACAATGAAACCGTTATAGATACATATAGATACAGGATGGAGACTACGATAGACACGACGAATATGAAAATATTGTTTCAGTAGGCGAAAGGAATTTTATAAATTTCAATTGTCGCATGTTTGGTCATTTCCTTTGGTTTCTTGCCTGTCGATTATTATCGACCGGATTAGGCAACAACAAATTTTTCTATTTAAAAGGATAATTCATTGTTAAGCTGTAACACACGCGTAGAATAGGTATACGCTATCGTTTAATCTGGAAAGAACATAAAATAACCACAGCAGGCAATAGGTTTAAGGAGGGACACGCGATCGCAAGCAGCAGCATCCGAAGATCGTTTCGTTTACCGGGACCGTTGATGAGGGAGAATAATAGTTCGATACCAATTAGCGAGAAACTGCCCTGTAGCAGTGGTCTGGCCATAAAAAGAAACTGCCGTAGGTAAGTAGGTATGCCTCTAGCATTAACTACCCCCGTGGCCAGTGGTATGGCAGGACCATGTCGACCACCGTTAATTGAACGCACCGCTCGTAACAACCCTCCTACGTCCTGCAACCCCCTTCTTCCTTCCGTTAGGCTGCTCTGTCTTTGTTTCTTTTTCCCCGATTGTTGCGCCGTCCTCGGGGCAACATCGCCGTTTCAAATCTATACCACTTACTTTTATGGTTTCTAAGCCTAGTGGAGTGTACACCTTGTTCTCTTTCCACGGAGAATAAAATTCCATGAACCCTTCGAAAGAGGGAAAGAGAGAGAGAAAGAGAGAGAGAGAGAAGGCCTCCGCCCAATTTAGCCCACGCATCGTTTCGCTGTTCTTAAGGGTGTCTTCGTGTTTCCTTCTACTCGGTTCTGTCGTTTCGCCGAACGGCTTTAACCGCTTGTTCTTCTTCTACTGTTCGCGATTGATCACGTTAGATTGTTTGGAAAGTTCGTAAAGTTATCGTCGATGCAGGTGATTACTATAACAGGAACATTTGTAACGTTATATTTGGTAAATATAAAATCGCAGTATACATAGATAAAATTTGATATTCTGCTTCGAAAGGTAATAACAGCGACGCATGCTTTGGAGATTTCTAACAATCTTAAGAATTCGTGATATTAAATTCTTGGTTATTAAGTATGTTGTACAACTGTTGATATGATTCTAGAGATTTTGCGTTCTTCACTCTGTTCGAAGCTACCTTTTCCAAAAGTTAAGTGTGTTTGACACAAAAACCAGGATTCTGTGCAATACCAATTGCTAAATCCTTAAGAAAATGCTTCTTAAAAATGCAATATAAAAAGAATTTGTAGGTTCAGTTACGTATTTCGTGTTTTAACATTTCTTGTAAAGCTATTGGATAAATATTCAACGATTGAACATTCGAGAATTTATTTGTTAAATTATCGGTCTGCTCGCTTCGGTATAATAATTTCGTTAGGTTTAGAAGAGAAAGTATGATTTCGGTAATTATCGAGGTATTTTTATAACTAGACTGGACGTTTATTCGGTAGATTTTCATACCGAAGGAAGGTCGCGCCGCTTATATCGAATAACCCTGGCGCGAAAAACAGGCGGCAATCATATGGTTCGTGATTATGCAAGGGGGATAATTGAATTAGAATTTTCTAGGGATTTGGGAGCGCTTCTTCCCATAACCGCGGACGAAGGAAATAGGGTAGTTTTCCTCCATTATAAAATCAACTAAAACCATACGTGACAAAAAGGAGAGTGCCGGCGCTCTTCTCGGAATTAATTTAATCAGAATGAAACGAGCGCCGCTAGCTGTATCTTTAGCTTCGTAACAATAGCCTAGAATTGAGTGGACTTGAGATAGTATTATGCAAATCGAGATTTTTCTTTCGTCAAAAGCACTATTAGTTATCTTTCTGCGTATCCGATTATCTATTTATTCTATCAATTCTATTTTTATTTATCGTATTTAGCTGTATCCGACAACAAACTGGAAATAATTATCTTCAGCTTGAATTAAATATTCTTGACCCTTCCAGATTGTTTCTCTCGAATGAAAATGAAATTCTCGTACATAGCTATTCTATAGATCTCGGGAAACGGAAAGACTGAAGAATCGTTGGAAGAAATACTTTCACTTTCGTATCATGTAAATTCTACAAGAATTCTAAAAGAGTCGTTCATCTATCTTTAAGTAAAAATGGACAGCTCAAATCGAACTAAAGTATTCGATAATTTTGTTATACATATCGCGTCTCTAATCTCTGCTGATTATCGCGAAGGATTTCATGCGACATCGGTCTTTATCGAGGATGTATGTTCGTTAAAATGAATCGTGGACGCAAGGCAACAGAGAAAAACGTACCGAATCGAATCTTATCGTGCATCGCTTTTAGCTCTTGCCAACCTTGGCTTTCCTTACAACATAGAATCTTTCGGTGATTAATTTAATTTCGACATACACGCTTATACGTACACGATATTTAAATAAGTATTTCCTGACCTTCAAATACAGAGAATTATTGGAAGATTTTAAAGACGTGCAGTGTTTTTCTTTTTTTTATATATATAATTATAATTATGAAAATTGCTGGAGATTTTTAGAAAATTCATGTATATTTGTATGTATTACGTACACGATATTTAAATAAGTATTTCCTGACCTTCAAATACAGAGAATTATTGGAAGATTTTAAAGACGTGCAGTGTTTTTCTTTTTTTTATATATATAATTATAATTATGAAAATTGCTGGAGATTTTTAGAAAATTCATGTATATTTGTATGTATTAGACATCATGTAAGTTCGACAATGATTCTCCTCTCGGTAAATTCATAATTCCCACAGAAGACATTGTTAGGAGGGGTCTCTTATCTTCGTTGCGAGAGGTCTTCCATATTGAACCGAGTTTGCGTGTAACCCTTAAGGTCAGCCGCGGAGTACATTAGCAAGGTTTAAGGCATGAATGAAAAGGGACGGTGTTCCGCGTTGGGTGGTTTGTTCGCGGTTGCGAGGGCCGCGCCTGCCACAGTCAGAAATGTTTACGAGCGCCTCTCATATCTCCTGCGTCTTTCCCTTTTTTTTTCTCGCTCGTATATCAGTCGTTGCGGTTTCGAAATTATTTTTATGTCCCGTCATCAAAGGCTGGCCCGCGTGACGACGCGTGTGCGGTATACATTGTATCAAGTAGAGTGCTACGTGCGAAACGTATGTCTTCTCTTTGGACACTTAACTTGTCCATTGCTATCGATCAAATTTTGGAACAACAAATTTCCGATAATATATGTGTATGTGTTTGATGCTAAGAAGTGTTATTATTAGACTACGGATTTGTGTAGGTTTATAATCCACAGGTCGCATATAGCATATAAGAATGGATAGCATAGAGAATATATAAAATATTCAAAGCGAAACGAAGTAAAGAAATCGAAATGAACTCTATGATTTTTAGTGGATGAAAGTAATTTCTATGTGCATTTCGTTCCGTTTATAAAAATCCGCAGTCTAGCTGTAACGGAATTGTTTCAGAAAGTGTTAATTGCGTAAATACATATGCTCATGAAGATATTAGTAGCAAAATATTTATGGTGTTTATGTCGAGCTGTTATTGAAAGGAACTCGTTATTAGCGAAGAATAAGAGATATAGTCAGGAGAGGAGGAATGAAAGACTCTTTCTTGTAGTGTCACCAAGGATTGAACGACGGTCCTCTAAGTCGTCGCTTCCTTTCATCTGATAAATCAGTGGTCGTAAATAACTTCGACTGTTCGAACCTTTATTCTCGCAATTTTGTGAACCAACGAAATGAAGAGATCGATCCAATACATACGCTGCAATAACTTCTCACTCTCTTATTTCTGACATTACAAAGAAAGAAATACACAACTACGTTCTGCTTTTAGAATCTGCTGATTAAACTCTTTTATTCCTCTCGACTCTGATGTCTTAGTCGTATTTCTTTGGCATTTTAGTAATTTGTCAGTAAATTCATATTTCTCCGAACGTAAATTAAAGACAGGTTTGTTTTGTCCTTTAAATATTTTAGTCTTGAAATTTAAAATTCCCAAAAAAATGCATAAACATTCACAATCTATCTATCAGTATCGAATAAGAATAATAAAACGTACTTACTCGAGCAATATTTATACCATTCGCTATTCCAACTCTGCATACTCGAGTCCGCTAATTCGCTGTCTGCTAAAACACGAGATCGAAAGGGATAGCGATTCGTGTAATTGAGACAGAAACGTACTTTCAATGCGTTTCCCTGGTAGAGGAGAGATGTAAGTGACGTAGTACTAAGATCTACGCCGATCTTGTAAGAGAGGAACGCCATAAGTGGAAGCTCATGCGTCTTCCTCGGTTGCCGGATCGAAGGGTCCTTCAGCGTGTATATATCGGAGCTCTCTTCGGGTATCACGCTGCTGGAGGCATGTTGATTTATACCAGCGGTAAGATTTATGCGGAAGAACCGCGCGATTGAGTCGCAACACGGCGCCGAGTTATCGCGAGTGGGTAGAAACGACACCGCGAAGAAAGGTTGAACGGCCGAGGGGGTGAATCGAAAAACAACGAGACGCTGACTATCGATCGACGCCCGCACAACATTATCGAGGAATTTACGAGCCCCTCGAAATATCCTACAAGACGCGCGTGCCACGGAAATTTGAGTGCCAACGTTATTTTTTTTTTTTTTTACTTTCGTTACCGAAATTTTACTTTATCTGCCTTCTCGTTTCTGCTTGTGTCTGTGACTAAGTAAATAAGTAAGGTAAATCTATCGTGTACTTTTGTGACAGAATTTCTCATCATTCTCGTGTCTCGGATAGGACGTCTCGGGATGTTCCGTGATCTGTAAAAAATTGATAGTTTCGATAGAAAAAATTCAGCTGGGAAATTTATATCTCTTCGTACCTTTAGTATTGCGTTCGACTACTTTGGTCATTTGATAGAGTTCTTGTTGGTTATAGAAAATTAACAGGCTGGGTCTTAAGTGATACGTAAACTTTCACTTATGTTTGTCTTGTTCGAGTAATTTGTTGGCTTAACGAGAGTTAAGGTTTGCCAAATCATCGATTATCATTTCTTAAACAATCTTTGTAATTATCTGACTTATCTTGCATAATACAAACAGGCTTGTTACATTATTTGAATCCATCGTAAAGGGATATAATTAAAATGACGTATTAGACTTGATGCGATAAAGAATAGAAAAGGACCATAAACTAGCGTTGTTGCGGGGCGGTTGCTAGGTTAATTTTAAAAAGCTACCTACGTTTGGTGTTATTAACAATCGTAGGGTTGTTAGCGGAGGCGACACGGCCGCAATTACATTGCCGCGACGAAACGCGAGTAATGAACGGGCACCGGTCGCGAGGACCGCAGGTCTGTTTATTGGCGCTTTTACGTAACCGCAAGGCACAGGCTTAAAGACGCCGACAAAGTCTTTTAATAATTGCAATTAGACCGCCGCTCGATAATAAATATCAATTAATATGGCACCGCTGTGCCGACCAATTTACGTTAAGTTCGTCGCCGTCTGAAACTTCTTTCACGATGAAAAATCTATTTAAGTTGCCGATGACGACTTTCATGTCGGTTGGTAGCGATCTTACAATTAGATTTTTTTACAAGAATCAGAGAGGAATCCGACCTGGCCCGATGGAATTGCAGAAACGAAGAAAACCAGTTACGGAGGATGAACGCACGCACAGTCGTTATTACGTCCCTCGTCACGTACTGCAAGATGAGGTACGATAACCTCAACAACAAATACGATACAAGAAGCCACACTCTACACACACTTAACCGGGATACGTAACAACGACAAAGCAAACACGAGACTTCCTCGTAATAAAAGACGATCCATTGGGTCGTCACGGTGCAAAAAGTGAGGCAACGTGTATATGATTGCGACGCATTACCATCATTGAAAGTTAATTGCGCGAATAAATATCGAATAAATGCCAGTATAACGTCGAATGTTCATTACAACTTAGTGATAATTAGCAGTTAGTAACATCCTTATCTCTAAGAATTCAAGTACAGAAATATTTGCAATTAAAGGAACAGGTAGAAAAATCCGATTATCTCCTCGCATAAATATGGGAAAATACTGGGTTTCTAACAAAAATTTAAAACTTTAAGCATTTAATCAAAATTTGCTTATGGTTTGGCCAATGGATTTTAAGAGTCTAAGTCCATAATAAAAATGAAACGATGAGAGTGACAGAAAAACGAAAGAATTCACAATACGAGGATACATAAGAAAAGTAAAAAGAAGAGAGAATCCAAGAACAGTGAGATACAAGGTCGGTTTCTTTGACCCGTTATCGGATCAGCAATGACGAACGGCCAAAGATATGCACTGGTCAAGGTAATACCTCAAAACCACAACAAGAGTGTACCCTTTAATGGACCCGATAAGACAGTCGAGACCTCGATTATTGGTAGCTATTACTTAGTGACCGATAAACCAAGTACCAGTTATTAGTACCGGATCACTGACAAACGATTTATGGTAGCTTCCTTCCTCAGGGATAGTTCTGACCTATCTTCCTTCATTCCTCTCGGTCATCGCATTACGTTAATCGGTCTTCGTGACTCGACGACAAATTAGCCAATATCCCTCTGGCTAATAGCATTTTCCAGATGTTTCTTGAAGTTTTTCTTTATCTTCATGAAGTTTATAATTCTGTATAGTAATGCGGTAATCTTTTTTTTCTAAACGTGGGGTTTACTAATACCTTGGCATGATATTAATATGGATATTATTTGGTATTTTCCTGGGAGAAATTTAGGGAAATAAATTAAAATCGAAATTTGTGGTGTGATCCAAGCATCTTGGTTCGTGTCGTCGCGCAATTTATTTAAAATATCTGTAATCTAAGTATTATTTTAATAGAAGAAATTCTGTCGTTTCTATGTTTTTGGAAGAAAAAGGGAAATCCATCGTTTTAATAGAAATTGATATTCTTCAATGTTCAGTCTGAAAATATTACACTCACAATTCCTTTTAATTACATATTTTTTAATATCACGTGCATTCTGTGCACTGTGGACTTTTAAATTTCCCATAAATGTATAAATACCTCTAATCTACTGATATCAGTTAAGGAAGAATACTGTCTAGCAGCACTAACTTCAGAGCCACTGAAAAATCCTCCTAAACGTTCTATCAATGTGTTAAGCAAAAATAATTTCGTTCCTTCCGCTCTTTAAAAGTAGATCTAATTATCCCAGAAACTCTACGATTAGAACTATTTTGATTTGAAAAGAAGTTGGAGTCGACAGCTGTCTTCGATAATGGCCAACATGTTCGCGGAACTGCGAAGAGAGAGAAAGTGAGAGAGAGAGTGTCGTTTTAAAATTACGAGCCGTGATTAAACGCAAGCAGGTAGATTCCCGCACGAAAACAAACGGTCCTTAACGCAGCTCATAACTTTCCCCGTTGCGATTGGTCACCAAAAATGGTATTAAAAAATTGGCCGCGAGGTCGTCGCGTTTATCATCGTGGCCAGTAAGCCACGCAAGGGTCAGACGAATTAAGTCTGGTTTTCACTTTAGAACGGGCGTAGTCAAAGGTGAGAACGACAGCGCGATCAAAAGACAAAGGAAAGACGAAGGGGAACATGAAACGGAAAGGAAGGGAGGCCGCCTCGTGGCCTACGGGTTATATTTTATGCCGATGTTCGAACGTTGCTGTTCGCAACATGCTCTATAATGAGGAAACTCGGATACGATGAAGTAATATAGACTTTGGCGTTCTTTTTCACCTACGTCCGCTTGAAATATCGTGGCATTTAGTCCACCTTGTTGTTTCGTTAGTATCACCGTGCGCGCAGCTCGACAGATGTCTTCAATAACTAACGCTGTCCGCTGGATAGCGATAAACCTTCGATACCTGTTCTACATTAATTGGCGCTGTGTCAGATACCAAGATAATTAAAATCTAACACACGAGTACAATAGGAATCCTTAACAATGTTTCGATGTAAGTAGCTGAATAACGATTATGAAACACTTGTATAAACAGTATCTATCGAAGACGTAAATTTGCAAATAATCCGGAGACTTCTATTTGGTTAGCGTTACTCAAGAAATGACGATATTGAAAATAATTGAAACAACAATTGAATATTACCGAAGATCTAAATCGATCAGAACCTAATCATCAGGCTTCTACTTAATCACCATTACTTAGAAATAAAACAACCTAATAGATGTCTACTGCAAATCTAAATGTGCAGATCAAAACTTATTCGCGCGATTTCTATTTAATTACCATTGTTTGAAAATCGATGGGGCTGGGAATAACTGAGAAACGCGAGGCAAATCCTACTGAATACTCGAGTCACTGGAACTTTATTCCATTATTCCGATTATTTAAACATGCAGGATAATCGGGGATAATTACAAAACGCGAGATAAAAAGCAAAGAGGGCAATAAGTAAGAAAGAATCTTAAAGATAGTAGGGTGTCGAGGTGGTGCAGCGTTGGATGGAGGGTGTTGGGTCAGCGGCTGTGGTATGAGGTAAAGCGGATGGATCGGCGAAAAGGAACGGACGGGATCTTTATCGCCTTCGGCTCGTTCAATTCGCATAATAAACAATCCTCTGCGGGAGGAACGGGACGAGTAACCGGAACATATCTCGGTCCCAGCGAAACCGGCGACAAATAAACTATTATCGCCAGCGACAAGTTCTCTCACGCCTGTTTCATGGTGGTAGAATGGTCTCGGTGATGTCAGTGTTCGCCGACGGAGTACGTATATAGGATCGGTTGAACGAGTATGGAGCATCGTGGTAGGACCACGATGGGGACCTTCAAGGGCCTGCCCCACACACCGACAAGCGTGAATCAAACGCGAACCCGCCCAGGAATGCTTTACGGACATCGAAACATTGCAATGCTTTATGGTGGTCCGCGGTTGAACCTGATTTATATAAGTGCATTACCGCACCAGGGAAAGTACAGGGGGCAACAGGAGGGGAGGACGATCTATTCGTATTCTATTGGTTTCGTGGACCTTCCAGGTTGCCGCCGGAGATTCCACATATCTCCACGACCAATGGTCATACATCAAGGTAACCTATGTCGATATTTATGATAGTACAGTGACCGCTCTTCCGATAATTTTATCAGCCACGCTGAATTGATCGTTTCACGTCGGTGTTAGACTGAGAATTTTTGTAAGATATCGGTTTATAAATAGACATTGATACAGTTAGACGCGTGCGTGGGAGTAAAGCGTGGATCGTATTTTTAAAAGATCTAGAGATCTCGCATGATCGAGTATAGGTTATTTCATGTTGCAGTGAAAGAAATGCTTCCAGTAATTATCATTTCCAATGGTATAATTATAACGGTATACATTTTGATCAGATCGTAAGGAATTGACTCGCGTCCGATAAAGTATGTAGACAAATTCAAATGTATGTAAATAAACGAAAACATGTAAATTCGAGAAACCAGATTCCACTGAAACGAACGCAAAACTTATATATTAATGTAAAAACCATGTATATATTTTGTATCGTACGAGTTGAAATACAATAAGAAAAATTAATACAACGAACCGGAATCGAAATCGTTCTATTTCAATCTCGGAGCCTGGAATTTCTCGCCTTTAGCGCTTTCGATTTGTCGATGGTTATTACACGGTTGATCATCGTTTTATCGAGCAAAAACGCCGTGAATGGCCGTTCGAGAGGTCATTGCCAATTCCAACGACCTTCTGATTCTTAGGTTACCTGTAAGCGTTGCTCGGGCTATACACAGACGTACACGTGGATGACTCGCACACTTGGATCCACGATATCAGCCGTATTATCGCGTACGACATTACCCAGCCTTTGACTAATGTCCTCGAACGAATGCCTACGCTTCGCCGATTTATAATGGCGGTCAACGAGATGTGGACAAACACCGGGTACCAATATATTTCAGATTATGGCTAAGTCCAGAGGTTGGTCAGAACTCTGCCTTGTGCCTGGTATACTTCTTCCCGACTGGGTGCAGAACGTACTACCAGACCGACATCAGAAGTGCATCTGCAGTCCTCTCTGTCGAGATCTTTTATGATAATGCCGATCGATGGTGCTAGAGAATCCGAAGTTTCTTCCTGTTCCTTCTTCGCTTTTCCATTATTTCTGCGCCACTATTCGATTGCCGTGTTACTGGACCATTCGACCATCGTATACCATTATATACATGTATACACAATTATATTAGGAGATGAAATTTATCAAAGAATCCTTCTTTCTCTACAGTGACTACGAAAATTATCCCATTGTAATTATCGTGGCATTTATACATTATTTGCATCTAACAATAAACATACCTTGTTTGGTAATGTTTTCACGCGATTATAAAAATTTGATAGTATGAAAATGTTAATATAGAACCTGACAAAGAGAGTGCTTCATTGGAAAATGGAGCATACGCGCCTCTACTAATAATTTTCCTTAAAATCGTGCTTCTACAGGAGACGCTTCGACGATTCGAACGAAAACTAGCTGAACTCGAACCTTTTCCCCAAATTTCAAGATATCAATCTAAAACGCTGCGAATGAAACCTAAAATGCACGATCGTCTAAGCAAGCGGAGTGCGGCGTGCTTGACAAATTTCAGCGAAGAAGTGGGGCAAAGAAACTCCGTACCGAGAGACGTGCGGTATTCGAGTATCGAGGCTGCTTCTCGAAGCGTCCTTCTGTCGTCCCGTGAATTCGTAAAACGAGGATTCGCGGTGTCCTCGAGACTTTCGGCGTTGGCGAGGCGGAGGAGCAGCAAAAGACGAGAGGCAGTGACGCGGTGGTGGAAGAAGGAGGATGTCGGGAAGAAGCAGAGAAGAGTCGAAGGCGAAGGAAGAGAAGGCATGTGTCCCAAACGACGTATGCACGCCGAGACACGTAAACGATATATCAGGGGGTTAGCCGCTGGGGACGGACGGCCCGGGCCATCTTTCTTCTACTTATACGTGTGATATTCACATGCGCAAACGTGATACACTCTATAGAGAGATCCACCGGCAAATATCCAGGACTGCCGCTCACGGCGGCACCGAGTGCTCTCGT
>NT_176521.1:1578797-1580522 GCF_000188095.3 Bombus impatiens | reverse complement strand
CGGCGGCACCGAGTGCTCTCGTGAGCTGTAAATGTATTAAGGTTTGACGACCGTGGAGGGACCCTTTGACTCGGGGGGTGTGCAGGGGTTGTCGGATCTTGTGCCTTACCCGGTACAGTACGTGCTGCACGCTTGGAACTTTCCTCGCTCCTCCGTACCGGCCAGAAGAACAAGATCGCTTCACTTACGAAATATGTTCGGGAAGATGTACGTTCTGCTGAATTTATGTAACGGTGTTTCCGTTAGGTACTTCTTGTCCGAGTACTTAATCCTTAACATTGTTCCCTTGTACCTAGCTCTTCTTTATTCCTAAAGTGCTTCGTTGTTTCAAGTCGTGGGGTGATGGTTCGGTTAAACGAACGAACTTTTGTTGGGGTGGTTTGTGTTTTATAGACGAACATTATTAAATTAATAGCGGATTAGTCTGTTTGATTAATCTGTTAGATTATTATAAATTTTTCAATCACGGAGATAAAAGTTAAGGCAGATAAATCAATTTCCGGACTTTGATTCGTACAAAGGTAAATACGATATGATTTATTCGTAAGAGAAATGTAAATCTTGCGATTATATCTATTGGTGGAAGAAGTAGAGATTTTATAAGTCGAGGAAGTTTCGAAAATAAAAATCGTTCATCCAGGAGGGTGGTATCGCCTGAACTTTTGACGAGAAAGACCGCTACTCCCTTTTGTATCTTTTAGTTTTAAAAGTTGTTCATGATCATATTTCTTTTTCAACCGCGATTCTTACAGTTAGAAAATACTGATACGATTATCGTTTGCAATACATATGTACGTTTTCTGTGATAAATGATTGTGATTTTCTAAGGGGAATCACGAGTTCTTTCTCAATTTTTGGTCGTACCGACCGAAGGCTACTGCGTTCTCCGATTTTAATCTCAATCCATCTTTTCCGCATTGCATGGCTTTCCAACGCGTTTGAATAATATCGCTTAAATAAAATATTAGATATCACGAAAAATATTGCGTACTTCAAATCTCTATTCCATTGCGACGAAACGAATAACACAGGTTTAACGAAAAATAATCACTATTGAAAGCCTTTCGCACAATATTTCTGTGTGGATCAATATTTTATTCTTCGTATCTCGTTTATTATATTTCTAATAATTTAAAATATACGATCCATCATCGCACACATCGTAAAAAGTTGTAGGTTGTAAAAAGAGGGAAATGGTACGATCAATTAGCAGATCTCGCAATTTATATTTTCGTATATAGAGTACGAAATATTTTAATATATATAAAATAGATATTCTCGAACTTTCATGCAGAAATATACAATATCAAGCCGTGGTTGACAAAACAAATAGCAAGAGTATCGTGTCAGCGATAATTGATTAAGCGTCAGGGATTTAATCGGTCGCGTAAATTTCTTAATTCCGAGCTCGTCGAACAGGTCGGTGAAGCGGAAATATGTGAGAGCCAGGCATCAGGACATCGTTGAAAGTGCTGGTACACCGGCTCGTTTGTATGCGCGTGCATTATTACGTCCTTATATTATATCGCGAAGGTACAAATGTCCGTACGTATGTAAAATTCCTAGCTCCGGCCGCGTAGAGCTATAATAATATCTGTGCTGATAAATGAGACACATAAACGTACACGTAGGGGATTCCCCTCTCCCCTTACATCCCCTTTTCTGTTGGTGCGCCGCCGCTGCTGCTGCCGCACGGCCACCACCGCCCGCGACGCCTCCACCCCC
>NT_176521.1:1562505-1577565 GCF_000188095.3 Bombus impatiens | reverse complement strand
CCACCGCCCGCGACGCCTCCACCCCCGTGTGTCTTGGCTTATTCCACTTTTGCGGCGATGCATTACGAATTTTACATTTTACAAACGGCCCCGTTATCTCACGCGACACGCGATCCTTCCAGTTTCACGATAAAGAATGGCTAGTATCGATGTTGCGAACCAGCTGGATACGTCCGATAGAAAATTCAATTATTATACTTTTCATAGGCTAACACGTTGCTTGAGGAAATTCATAGAATTTTCCAATGTTGCGTTATACAATCTGTGTTCTAGATATACTGTACAAGGATTGTTTATTGAAGAAACAGCAAGGTATAATAAAATGGTAATAATAGTTGACCCACGGTATGTAAAGATTATTTCTTTCTAAATTATTTAATTCTACTTTTTGAATAATTTTATTTTCCAAATAATTATAATTTATGGGAGTAAAAAGCCTTCTCGGTCGGTTTTTCAACAATAATTATAGCCTTCGTTGGACGAGTAATATTTTGTAATAAATGTTATTAAATTCTTGCTCAACTTTATAATAAATGTTACTAAATTCTTCGCCATCTTTGTAGAAAATATTATGTAATATTTTGTAATAAATATTACTAAATTTTTCTCCAACTTAAGCACCATTTTTACGTTCTACTATCAGTTGATGGAACAAAGTGTTGTATCAGAAGTTCCGTGAATTGTATCAAAAGTCCGAATTCTATTATTTTCTTAAATTCCGTGGCAATATATTCTTGAAATAAGAAGAAGAAAGGAAACAGGGAGACGACTGACGGTCGAAAGGGAAAGCGTTATACGCGCGAGGGGAGCTACGAACGTTGTCGCGTGATAAATAACGAAAGATTTGCGAAATATATCACAGCGGCAACACTCGTTTTGCACGATATAAGAGGTTCTACAGGAGTGTTTATCATATTTTCTAAGGCGAGCTACTTCTTTACTGTAGCAATCAAAAAATCGCCAAAACGAATTAAACGGTGACAAATGTATCGATCAATTTTGTTTACGTGTTCTGTAACAATAAATTATACAATATAATTCTACTACTACAAGTATCGAAATACTCTTTATGCTTTTCTTAAACTATTACAAATTAGATATCCTTTCTTGTCACTGAATGATAATGGCGTCAAATAGAATTTCAAAATTCTTATTTAATTTTTGCAGCAACTACTATGATACATAATCTTTTCTATTCTACGTATCTGTGTAGAATACAAATTATATTTTTATTACATAATAATAATAATAATAATAATATAATAATATATAATAATATAATAACATATAACAATAATAATATACATATAACATGTAACAACATATAACAATAGTAATATATAACAATATAATAACATAATAATATACTTCTAGAGATATATAATAATAATGAAACACGCGCGTAATAAATTAGTACTTTAATGCTTCGTTACTTAATACCTTCACAAGATCACAAAAATGTTCAATTATGTAAATTAATCCATCAAAAATACATATCTAATCCAACTATGAATATTTAAACTAATGAATCTTCTCCAATTTTCCACTATTACATCGTCATATCTATACCTGCATCGTAGTCGACATCTCTTTCATATAAGACAAATTGCAAGCGGATATCGATTTATCTAAATATGAAAGAAATAGTAGAGAAACAGTACTTGCTGATCGGATTAGACGAAAGCTTGGATCTGCGTGGAGGAATTCTTACTCGCATTAACATTCTCGTGCTTTTGAGCAAGGGTAATCCGGTCGCGATTCGTGATCAGGATTCGTACGCGGCAATCTGGGAACGCTGTGCAAGGACAGATTTTCGGATTCGCCATTCCCGTTAATGCGATTCGCCGTTTCTAGCGTGGATTAAGGGGAGCTGTCGTAAATAACGAAACGCCAGTCGATGTATCACCGAGGAATTCGGATCCTATTATTATTCTGGCCCCGTCTCGATCTGGTACGGTCTTTCACACACGCGTCTCTCCGCGATGTAGCTTTTCATCGCGATCCTCGTCGTGATCAACGACTCGAATCTCTTGCTGTACGAAAATCGGTCAACGTACAGCGTACAGCTGTTCTAACATTTCAAGAAGATTTGTTTGGAAGGAATTTGGCAGAACTTTGTTATTCTAGATTAATCGTCCGACTTGTTTGCTGCCTCTTCGTTTAACGAAAAAGGTCGCAATATACACCTGCCTGTAATATTTCTTTTCGATCGACGTTGATGCAGTTTTAAGGTAAATACTTTGGGATTTCGAAGAACATATTTGAATCTAACAGCGAGATAAATCTTATTGGGAAATGTAGGGAAATAATATTGTGAAGAGTATATGTAAAGTATATTGCAGATGTTTGTACGAACTGATATTCGAACACAACCATAGAAATGAAAATTTAGGAAGACAAATTGATCGATTCTACCTTTTGTAAACTTTTCAATTTCGCTACATATTTATCGTCAAACGTGTGATTACTAGTTTGTAAATATTTACGCAAATTCATATGTTTATAAGCGCAACGAAAGGAATGATAGTTAAACAGATGTTTGATCCGCTGGAGAATTCTAACGAATAATTTAGGTGTTTTACATATTTTGTACTTGATGTATATACCGCGAGACGCATTAAAATTCTCTATAAATAATTAAACTTCCATAGCCTAATCGTCAGATGGAAAAACTCACATTTGAGAGAAATCCTTTTTTCTCAAAACCACCAGAGATTTACAGAGCTATCGATAAACGTCATCGGGTTTTTCTTCGGTGGTTCTTTTCTATCGTGAAAGAAACGTCGAGGGAGGTTGCGCTGTCAACCAACTCTTTGAAGTCGACTGAAATACGAGTCGGTACCGGAGAGCATCGAAATCGTAGGGGGGTTGGCGTGGAAAGACGCAAGGAAGAAAGAAGGGGCAAAGGGATTTCAGTCAAAATACACCTCCTTGGTGTACCGGTGGCCGATAAATTATTATCTCCGAAAGATTAGCTCTGATGTCGCGACCCTCATAAATATCAGTATATTTTTGCCCGGTAAGCCGATTTCCTTTCTGCCGATGCCTTCGAAACGTAGAGCGGCTGCTGCCGAATCGCGCGAAATCCTTTCTCCCATCTTCTTCTTTTCTCGCGCCTCGATCCTCCCCCGTCGCAGAGTCTTTATAGACCGGGAGATTAAACGCGCTTCTCGTGTTCCTTTTTAATTTTGCCACTTGTATCTGCGCGGGTTATTTTCAGTAAGGTAAGGTCCCTGTGTGTCAGCGAATCTTTCGTTCCGAGGTAATCGTCCGCGACCAGCCTGCTTTCTGATCTTCACCACGCTCCACTCTTCCATTGGCTATTGGTAACTAGAAATTCTGTTTCTTCTGCCGCTCTTACGTCTCGTTTCTTTGCTTTTTCGACGGAGGTGTGAAATATAAGGAAATACTGGTAAGAAAATAGGATTTCGAAGTATTCATCGTGTCAATAATCTTCGTCCGTATTAAAGAATCGAATGATATCATTTAGATTCGTTTCCGAACAGTTTCAATATTTTGTGTAGTTAAGGAGTAGCGTATGTACGGAAAATTCTGGAAATAATGCGTTTAATCCAAATGTATGGTATAGAGTCGATTTTGTAGAATGGATGAGACGAAAATATACCAATCTTTATACGAGGTGAGGACTTCGTGGGTTTATCGAATTCAACAAATTCTTCTGAAGTCGTAGACTCTTCAGAAATTTTCTTCTCAATCAAATCCGAATGAAGATAATGTAATTAAAGTTGTCATCAGTCGGGGCAATATCCGTAGAAAAGGTTTTAATTGCAACTGTGTCTTTATCGATCGTTCTCATTTCCTTCTTTCAAGGAGCAAAAGAAATAACACGTTTCGCGGTAGCTGAACGCGCTACACCTTCGTTCCTACTATACCTACAATCCAGGAAGAGATAGTCCCTTTGAATAACCCATGAATTGCCCGATAAAGCGAACGAAAAGAGGAACGGAAAGGCAGAGTGTGGTACGTAGATCGCGGAGGATGCTAAATTCGAAACTCTGCGCAATGCCATGTCGAAGGGAAACGACATAGACTTGGCGATCGCGTTGGAAACCGGCGACAAAAATCGTTGCCGCTGCTCTTCCCCGTGGATTTTTCCGTGTCATCTCGAATTGGTATGCGGCATGGCCTTCTAACAATACGACAATTTATATGGATTTGGAAGAGTCTTCAGCGTCTCTTCGGATCTGGTACCTCGAGTTTTACCTTCCGCTGTATTCAATGGATCTCCTCACCCTTCTCCCCTCTCTTTCTCCCTCTATCACTCTTTCTTTCTCACCCTCCCTGTCTCTCTTTCTGCCCGCTGTTCTCTTTAACCCTCTATCTTTTTCTTTCTTTTCCGCCTGACGGTCGGCTTGCACTCTTACTCGCACTACACAGATCGCTCTGCTGGGCATCAGCGAGGTTTTATCTCGCATTCAGAGACTGCATCGTCCCTCATGGATGGATCGGCAATCCTCTTTAACTCTCCGCCCCCTCCTTCCCTCTACAGTCGCGTTTTCTTTCTCCTTTTCCCTCGTTTGCTCTTCCCTTTCTAATACATACGTATACATACTCTCTTTTTCTCGCTCGCACTCCCTACTTACACCCTTAGCGTGTACGTTTCTCCGTCTGTACTCCCGCCGTTCTTTTTCCTCTGAGTCTATCCAACCACTCGATGCGAGATTATACCGCGGCTGGATACTCGCGAAAAATTCACGGATTCAACGTGTGCACGTACCTATCTACCTACGTACCCAGTGCATTCGTATTCCAAATTTCCTGGAATTTTTCACCTGTTTACTGGCTTCCGCCAATTTCTGAATTCAGAAAGGTACACATATGCATACATTTTAGCAATTATTAGTAGACTTGCAGGTATAGATTTGATTAAATGTACCGAATGTTTAGGGAGTTCAACGCTAATTATTGACATTATTATGATGGAAGTTTAATGGAAGGGAATTCTAGTTAGCGTCTGATTGAAGAACTTCTGCTGGCTAAATCTACTTGTTTGAACGTCTGCCGTTATTTGAATGAAAAATTATAAGTAGGAAGGGGAATTGGTACATTTCTATAGTATGGTCTCCAATCTTATAAATTGTTTGTTTCATGACCAGTTTAAGATAAATAGAATCGTCTTGTAGCGATTATCATAATCATAGATATTGTTATTTAAAGATAGCTTTATAATAATAATAAGAGAAACCTTCTGTATATGTGGATACACATTACAGAGTATTCTAGAAGGTATAGTTAGAATAAAAGAAAAACAAAACTAGCTAACTAGTGGTAGATAGATGAAAAGGAAAGAAAAGGAAATAATAAAATGAAATATACATTAATGATTACGGACTGCGTTGCAAGCTGATAGTTTAGTAAAACTTATAGATTTGCAGAAGAAATCATTTGTACCGCAAGACTGTTTTATTCGTGTTTAGTTTTATCCGAAAGATTAAATACTTGGTTTGTGTAGATCAATAATTGTTGGTTTATGAAAATATCAATAATAATTGAACTTGAAATTGTATGGAAAAATTTTGTTCCTTTCTAAAGAAATAACTGCTTTAATTTTCACTGTAGTACCTATATTTAAAGAATTTTTCATTTAATTTCTTACTTAACATTTTTATACTAATAAGTGAAAATATTTCTTCGTAAAATAATTATGAAATTTTATATGCGAACGTAAGTTGAGTGTCACTGGCAACACACCGCAGCTTCGAATATTCAGCAAGAGATGGCGCTGTCAGTACTATCAACTAACTTAAATATTCACAATTTAATTCATCTATCCTTTCACAAATCTTGCAGCTGTTTTAAATATCGTTTATTGTCCTTTTATGTACTTTAAGGCAGTTAACATAATACGTAATGTAATATACAAATATACTGCCATTAATGTTTATTTACGTTAGTTGATAATATTTTCCCTAGAAAATTTGATGAAATTGGTGTTTCTTGGTCATGATCATTGACTTACGCTCTCTCAAAGGGTTACGTAAAACCAAGGGCGGAAACTCGAGTAGAAACGTGTGTCGCAGTTCGGTACACGAGAACAAATGCGATATAATGTTACTTCTCAATGGCCTTCCATGATACGTTTTTATATACGCTTCAGAAAGTCTCTTCTATCAACATTGTCCATCTATGTATTCTTATTGACGCAATACTCGACAAAACATGATATACATTTGAGTATCTTTGCATGCAAACCGTAAAAATATCTACCCATACTTTCGCTTCTTTAACAGATTTCAATTGTTCTAAGCGTTGGTAATATTTTAAATTACGATACAATCTTCAATTTTCAATTAGGATGAAAATTATTTTTTTTGATCATCATAAAGTCTATATATTTCAATAAAGTTGCACGCTTTTCAAATATTTATTTAATTTTCCTTAATATTACAGCAGGAATTTACATCGCAACATAACAAAATTGTTGTTTATAGTATTACAGCTTCTGCGCTTTAAGATGATGACTTCCTTCTTTTCGAGTTCAATTAGTATATATAATTTACGAATGCATCAATAAAAACTTACTCTAAACAACTCAGAAAAAGACCCTTGCGTATAAAGGGAATTTCAAAGCGGATTCCTTTACATCAAACGCACGTTGCGTTGAAGCTACTATATCAGTAGACTAGCTGAAGCCCAGCGGAGAGGCAAGTTTACGATGTAACAGTGCAGGTCGGCTGATCTGCGAACGAGATTGGACCTGTAATTCAGTAGACCGATATTTACGATATTTATTGGACGGACGAAACAATGGATCGATATTGTTTTTCGATTGGCCGTTCTTTGTGTTTCATATGCTGGTGGTTACACACGCGGCGGTTTATCGCGGCGGCGTGTGTGCGGTTGTACTTGTATGGAAAACACAGACGCGGTCGTCCGTGCAGAGAGCAAGCCTCGTAAGCAACCGGGATCTTTATACGAACGAACATAAATAATATTTAATATGACAGGGAGAAGCGGCGCTGCTTTGTGCGATATATTTGGCATAGAAATGTCACCGATCGCGTATCTTACTTTCAAATAAGATCGCGCTCTTACTTTATCTCCATGGCGGATTGTGCGTCGAGCATTCAAAAACGCTATCCGTATCGATGAGCATCTTTTTTTTCTTCCACGTATATAAGTATAATTTGATCGAGCAAGAACAGTCGGGGCTAGAAGGTTATAACATACTACATTAATGGCAGGAAATGAACGAAAATGGTATGAAAATGTTATCTGCGCTTATAGAATAATGGAGATGAGTGTATCAATGTTTTTACCGTTTATCTACTTTACTTTTACTCGATTAGATAATGTAAGTATACCAGCCTTTATAATTTCTAACCACGTTCTTTCTCTATTTCTAAGCAACTCTCGAATCCCGATACATGTACACATCTTCCAGGAAGTAGCTAGTTCTTGTTCGTACGCTTTCGCAGAAAACGTATAATACACAAACCCAACAGGAAAGCTCGCGGTCTCGCGATCTGCCGGTATTCGTCGAATCTTCGATCAGTCCAGATCGAGCTGAAGTTGGCGAGCGCAGGAACAAGAGACGTATCGTCCATTTGAATATCAAATTTGATGCAGCGGCATAGCTCTTTCGCGTATCGCGTTATCCATAATCGTATTCAAATGAAGATCACATAAGGTATGCTGTTTTAACGGAGGTTAACTCTCGAAGCGCCGTCTTTCTTTCTCTAGCGCCCTCTAGTTTTCCTCCGTTGTCCCCTTCCACTGTTGCATCTCTGGTCAGCGTTCGCAGTATGGCGCGGAGTGGGACGAAAGAGAGGCTACGTTCGGTGACGAACAATAACGATAAAGCGTATAATGGTTAAGCGCGACAAATATACATAGGCAGCTCTAGGAGCGCGAGCTTCCTTGGAACTTGGTGCGCCAACGAAGTGCGGTGCAACGGAGGGAGAGAGAGAGAAAAACATAGAGCGAGAGAGAGTGTGATAGTGGTGAACGGAGGAGGAAGAGGTTAGAGAAGGGATCCACATATGCATACAATTGATACAGATATACCATCGTCTTTATATACGTGTCGCGTTATTCTTGCTGCTGCCGCGCGCGGTATACCGAGCCGGCATAACACGAACGGCCCGAGCGGAGAGCGCCTCATAGTCTACAATACGATAACGCCGCTCTCATAGATTCGATGTAGCCAGCCGAACGAACCAGACTACCGGATACCTGCGCGACCGTCCTCCGCCGCCTTATTGCGCTGACTATTCGCGACAGGACAGGTTCGCGTACATCTGTTCTTGTCATAAGGAGTGATTTAGGGCTGGTTGCGGGCATTGATCTACCCGCCGCGGAGGATATCGACCATAGAACCGCGGATCTCCCTTCAAAAAATCCAAGATCGAACGTGTTTCATTGAGCAACAACGTTTCAATGCCGTTTTTCAGGGTAATGTTGTATGATTTGAGGTTAAGTTAATGGAATAAGGAGATAGCAGAGGATTTCGGTAAAGTTTGAAGATGAAGTCGACACATAGATTGCTTTGTTCTGTTTTCAATTCTATGGCGTCTGCGATATCGATATCGATTATATCGATTTAATTTGAGTAACAGAGTTTTTAGTATTGTTTAGTGAATTATCTTTAATTGTACGTGTTTTCCGTGAATAGTGTAATATTTTGAAGTGTTCACAACTTAACCTGGATCTAACCTAAAATTCGCCTCATGTTTATGCTATCTCTGACTGATTCTTTGATTATGTAAGTTGAGTAACATTAGTTTACATTCTATTATTTAGTGAACACTCTCTAATTAATGTAACACTCGTTATTCCAACGTATTATCAAAATTCATACTATTCGTTGATTCGCTCGATTAAAATTCGTAATGGATAGATACTTCAATTTCATTAAACAGTAATATAATATCTTCAAGAGTAAACTAGTTGTAATTATGTGTAAACATTGTTATTTCAATTTAGAATAATCCTCTTCCCTTATGTATCCAGAAATAACTGCCTAGAAGATATCTTTACGAATCACATTTATTCTCGTATACAAATTAATTTAGAAGTTAATAAATCAAAGCTGTTACATGTATGCCTTTTAGTCACTTCTGTGCATACATTCGAATTTCTATTAGAAGGTAATGGATTGGAAATTATGCTAATTGCTAATTGTTCCATGCTGTTTCGAGAATATTTCCCATCGTATTCAGTATAGGAGAGTTAGTCCGTTTCCATAGATAATGCTGTTGAGAAACACGGACATAAGCTCATGTATGACGCACCGGATAACCAGTTCTGTGTGATTTGTGGCTATTCCTGGCAGATCTGTTTGCGATAATAAAGTGGCAATGAGGCTTGTTACCGAGGCTAGTTGAACGAGAATCGTCGTATTCTCGGCGCTAGATTGTCAACATCATTGGTACATCATTTTGTAGAGATCATCTATCGCCGTGTCCACAGGTATATACCTGTCTCTATCCGAAACTAGTATTTATCCTTGCTAAAAAAAATGTAATTCTGTCACGTTTATGTAAGTGATAATCAAAGATAAAAAAATCATTTCGTTACACGTCGTATCTACTAGTAACTGTTATTAAAATGTTTAACGTGGTATAAATTACAGCGTTTCGCTGTTTGAGATCTTGACTGATACGCCGTTTTTGCGTTCAAATTATCGTTGAAATTTTAATTTATTTTATCATAAGGTAGATACAGCTGTGAGTTTATAAGTAAATCTTTACGATTAATTCGTAGCTAGTAAAAATTATTTCTTGAGGCAATGCAACTATTAAAGCGGAAGTTGAAAAGATAAAATATTATTTGTATATTAATGTTTCGCGATGAATTTACTTATTTTATTTATAGATCAACTTTCATTAGATTATAGTAATATTCCAAACTGTTAAAGACACAGGAAATATTTTTTAATAATTTCTGCAAAGCATCACAAAGAAGGATACAGAATATAAGGAAAATGATATTTTATCTCAGTTTTTAAACTCAGAGAACCTTGGTTACTTTCCGATGGAGTTATGAATTAAAAATGATATTTGGCTTTTTTCTTTATATTTTTCCTTACCCTGTTCTCCATATCTGTTGTTTTTTCCACGACGCATGCTTACGTAGCGATTGCACGTAGATGACTGTTTATTTTCACCGCTCCATTATCTATTTTTAATGTTGGACCAGACGTAGTGTAAAATACGCTCGACGCTGTGAATGTAAAACTTAATCCCCGGCCGCAAAGGTAAAAAATTTTTATAATTCATGAGATGTTCATTTAACAAAGCGTAAATGAACAAAAACCGAACTGGTGTTTTCATAATATTTTCATGGCTCGGTTACAAACACCATATAACACGAGTCTCTTTAATTCTGCTTTTAAGAAAAATATATGTACGTGATTATAAGTTGGAATTTAATTAATTTCGTAAATTCGGTGTATTTCTAGAAATTATGTATTATAAAATTCATGCCAGGGATGTAACAACGTATAAATATTTTTGTGAATAATAATTCTATATATTTTCCATTTATCATTCTTATTTCAACTTTCGTGCTTAAAATTGTAGATCTGTGTTCTTCTAGCATAGAAAGTTTAGCTAAAATTACATGCAATTATACTTTAAATACGCCCAGGTATATGTATATGTAGTATATTCAGACATGTTCTCATTAAGTATGAATATTCTAATTTCATAACAGAAAGGAAAATTTCTATTTTTTTTATTTCTTCATTTTTATTTTGCTACCATCTTTTTTTTGCTTATTTTTTCTTATTTTTTATTCTATTTTATTCCTTACTCATTATCACATACAACAAATGCATTCATAATTCTTAGAAAAGATTCCACTATACATCTTATTATATTCGCTATACACGATAAATATTTCTTCGTATCTGAAATTAAATATCCGTGCTTATACAATATTCTATTCCCACTGGTAATACCTATCCAATAGTATTCCAGTTCGGAATAGAATTACCATTTCTATATATTACCTATATTTGTACCTTTTTGTATCAACGTCTAATTTTCCTCACGTGTTAAAGTTTCTGTTAACGTGTGAAGATTCAGGAGAACGTTGAATACCGGAAACCGCTCGGAAGACGAAACCAACGGATATTTAAAGTCGATACAATAGCGCATTACCGACTGTATATTCAGTCCTGGCGTTTTGTTGGGCTGGCTACTTGTCATGTATCAGTGTATACGTCAGAGGAAGAGCACAGAAGCGAGTCTAGATCCGGACGAAAACGAGATGCTTATATTGTTGCAGATCCATTGTTACACCCGAGTCAGAAGAGAGGTAGGCCTGGCCACGTTGGTACCGCCTACTAGAGTGATCCCGACAAGGAAGGACTTGACCAACCTCGTCCTGCCCCTCCAGCACGATCCTCTACTCCTGGACTCAACCTGACGGGATCACGTTCTGTGCCGTCGTTCCGATTAATTCTTTTGCTGTAAAGGGTGCACTCTTTGGCCGATTCACCTGTCGCAAAGCGTATTGGAGATCGTTGATGCCGTGGAAAGAGAAATGGCGGCGGTTCAGGTTTATGCAACCCAGATATATTTATCATTCTTCCAGAGGAGTAATTGCAAGGTAAGTACCTATCCACTAAGAAACTACTATCACGCAATACTATGCTTTTCTTTTGATGATTGGACTCGTACCCTAGATAGAGGGAGAAATAATACTACATTATTTTGAAAAACCTCTGAAAAATGTGGGTTAATGTAGACTGAAATGCTATAGGTGGAGTTATTGCAGTTTAATTAATCTTGCAAGCTTGTTATGCTGCGGAATGATTATTTTATGTCACGATTGTTTTTTTTTTTTTTTAAGACAATTTATTAGGAGTATCTATCTGGAATGTAATTCTCTAATTAATGCAGAAGTTTTTCAAGTATACTAGTTTAGCTAGAATAATCTGCATTGAAGAGCTAAATTCTAGAAGAAATTTTCATTTCAAGCTCCAGTAGGATTAATTGATTTCAAATTTGTAAGACGATGTACTATTTTGAATTAGTGCAATGATTGCAATATTAAAATATCAGTCGAGACGTATGAAATTAGAGAGGTGCAGGTCAATTTCCTGCTTGACGTGCCACGATAAATGCAATACATATTTACCAATAATGTAGATTTTTCTTATCTCCTGTATAAAATAAGTATTCCTTCATGAATAAGAATCTCGTGGATTCAACTTCATATCTCATCGTGGTGTCCTTTTTCTCGCTCGTTGTAACCAGGATTTTTTTCCCTTCATTCACCCACTATATTACATGAGCTTTATATATACTTCTTTACATTCTTCCTTTGCTTTGCACGTGTTAATCTATGCGTCTTTCAAGTTCTTTTTACCTTGTCCTTTTCTCTGTGAGATTATTTTTACGTCGCATTCAGATAAAACGTTGTAAAGGAGGTTTTGATAATACTTCGTACTTGAATACGTACGTATTTTATTATGTTTCAACTCTGTTCCAAATAACTGTGCCTATCTGTATAAACAAATTGAAAGAAATTAATAGAGAATACAAATAA
Source organism: Bombus impatiens (assembly GCF_000188095.3). NCBI lineage: Eukaryota > Metazoa > Arthropoda > Insecta > Hymenoptera > Apidae > Bombus > Bombus impatiens. The sequence goes on along the minus strand of NT_176521.1, from coordinate 1,565,046 downwards.
CGTTCGTCGCAATGACTCCCAACAAATACTTTAAAATAAAATAGAATACACGTGAAGAATATAAAATTGTGAAGCTTTATTCCGATATTGGATCGAAAAGATCGATATCCCAAAGAACAATACTTCGATAGACTTTGAAGAATCTTCGAACGAGGACTCGAGTGTGTCGAATCGTTCATGAAACGCGGCAGTATTCTTTAAGCGGAAAACGTATACGTCTCTTGAGTTATTCGTCTGTAACGAATAGCTGGCATTAGTTAACAGGATATCAAAAGGATACCTTGTGGCAGGCCACCAAGGCACCAAGACCCCACCCAGTCGATGCCCGGTGTAACATCAGGAACGAAACCCTACCGAACACAATGCCTCGAACCTGAGACTCTATCGCGATATCATCCGGTTATAAATTGGAACACAGCTTCGCCCTGGCATTATGATGTCTCTAATATGTCTTTTTCCTCGTTGGTCACTGACCGACCGATCTCTGAGTCGATCACCAACTGTATTTTTGTTTCTGAGGCATTCGTGTGTCCAGCAAATTGTTGCACTTTCCGCGATAGAACCGTATATTCTCACAATCAGTGGAAAGATCATATTCTACGCTCCTATTTGGAAGATACATTAAGATCGGTTCGTTTGGAAAACATTAGACCGATGATAGGAAATTCTCAGAAAGAAAAGAAGTCTAATTAAAAGTTCTACTATTTAATCTTTCATTATTGATGATTGTCTCCTACCTATTCCGTTGATGATGATTTTTTCATTCTTTTTTAGTTAAATATTCTTTCAATGCCTTTGTAGTCTAGTTCTCAGTATTCAACATTTTTCCTGTGAAAAAGTTTTACAATAATCTAAACTAATTCATCTAAAGAAGACTGTCTTCATTGTAAATTTTTCTACCTGTCTCGTATACAATACAAAGCCTACGATACACTTTGTTATAAAGAATAGTTTGTCGTTCAACTTTTCAACAGCAGACAAATCCTACAGTGATTTTAGGAAATCCCAAAATAGACAGGACTCTTCTTCATCCTGATCTATAAACGCACTAGGAAAAACGTAACTGATATAAAAATTCGTGTCGAAAATTATTGAGACGTTTTCGAGATTCCGAAATGTCAGGAAAAACGCGGCAACGTGTTGCAGCTTCGAGAATTGTATAATACAAAAGATGAATGCCCTGTATCTGTCAGGAAGAGCAAATTGAGGATAGAGGATGAGAATGTGAGGTACGAAAATGTGATGTTGCACGCGTGGCCCGTGGTCGAACACTTTTTGCAGACTGGAGAATATTTATGGACAATACGAAGTGGCCTGGAGTTGCAAGATCCTCGACCTCTTCCACCGACCAGGAATTATTCAAAATCCTTGCTCGTGCGACTGCTCGAGATAAATAACGTTCGCCTCTTCCTCCACTTCTCTTCTTCCCTTATCCAGCTTCTCTTCCACCTTCATCGGATGTTTCGTGTGGGTGAGCTCTCGGGGCTCTCCGTTGTTGGATGTTTAACATAACACGGGCAATCATTTATGCGTGGCGAGCTGGACAGCGACCCCATAATTTAGACCAGTGGGCAGAACTAGCTTGCAGCACTACCCTGCGATTGGTCCCATACGGGGTGTACCTCGTAACCTTGTACTTGAACGCTTCTTGGAATACACTTTAATGTCTGTCTTCCACTGCTCCACTTCGTCATTCATTTGCAACAGTTCTTTTCCTCGCTTTATATTCGACTATTTCAGTTCCTTGGGTGTATTTATATTGTACCGTAGAAGAATTATTGATAGTGAGTTGTCGTCGTAAAAAAAGGAGGACAATACGTTTTCTATTAAAAAAAATATGGTAGATCTGGAGGTTTTCCTCCTACAGCGAATAAATCAGTTTCACATCGTATATACTTGCATTGCATATCTATTGCATATGTGCAACTTGTGCCTTAACTTCAAACGCTTGCTGCACGATTTTTCTAGTATCTGCTAAGCAATCCAAGCGATCTATTAAACGTTCTAGCACTGTGTCCATCGCAGAACATCGAAACACAAACAATTTGTATTCAAAGATCTGCGACCTGAAACTTTAAAACTACGAACCAAAGGTAAACATTTTATACGATAGATAATCGAATTAATTTGTTAGTCTTCTTTGCGAATTAATTTTCACAATTCTTTAATACTTCCATAACATGTTTTAGTTTGGAGTATTTACGCGTCCATCTGCTCCTCCAGTGCAAAACTTGTCAATTCATTTAAAATCCCTGGAGAATGAGTTGGTTCATTCATAAGAGATTGAAGAATGCATTTTCCTTGCTGCGGCGGCTTTTAAAAAGTCACTGGGTATATCGAGGGGGCCTATATACGTATGTAAGCATCGCAAGGCCCCCCACGGTGGGATAAAGGCAGGCTCCACGACAGTAGCCATGTACACCATGGGTTAGACAATGCCGCTCGCATTAATACACTTCATATTAGTCCGTTTTAATGCGTGTTTGCCGGCCATTGTGAATGAGCGACACTGTTTATCACCGACCCCCGTACGGCCCCCCA
>NT_176521.1:1552786-1561742 GCF_000188095.3 Bombus impatiens | reverse complement strand
GAGGGCGCATTTGTCTCGAGCCTGCTGGTGATCGGGGGGATAACAAATCCGTATACGCCGTATTCAGTTTTTCAATTCCTTCGTTCGCGTGTATCTGGTTCACTCGATTCCTACCGACCTCTGCCTTCCACCAAACGTAAGTTGGTATTATCACTGGAGTATGAAAATTAGAATTTCGAAGAGACGGTGATTTAAGGGATGGTTCCTTTAGTTGGAAGATCTTATCGTTGAATTTTGGATAAGATTTTGTTAGTGTTTTCTTTTCCAGTTAGTTCTAACCCTCGAGCAACCGCAATGATCCGTAGAATTTCAAACGATATTTTACTTGATACGTATGAATATATTTCGTCTGATTGTGTTTGCACAAAGGAAAATTGATTTTCTCTGAACAATTTTATAAAAATCTATATTAGGTGGATTAATTGTCGAATTGTCGAAGTCCAATGGTATTTTTAATTTAACTTAACATAGAAACTGCCTTTACGGTTCAATTTTGCGATTAATGTCAATATGTAAATAGTATAATATTGCAATATTATACAAGGTATTTGGAATAATTAACTATATCCTTCTCTCAACTTTGAACTACAATAGCTGCCATAAGTATAAGTAGCACTTCTGTGGATGAAACGATGTTAAAGAGCAAAAGGAAAGACATAGTAATAGGAATAAGAAGACATTGAAGTCCCGACTGGATAAATATAATTCGTTAACTGATGCTGTTAGGACATCACCCCCGACTCTAGCAAAGCTCATGTAGCAACATTATTTCTGGCATTGACTCTTGACTACACTCGCTCCGTGGTGTATGATCCAAACACGATAACGTCATCTCATATGACTCACGAAACCCGAAATACACGTGCACGTTTCATGATCGTTCGGTTTACTGTCATTTTGAAATTCGTGAATCTACTCGATGGTGTACTTCTTTAATCTTCTTCCACTTTATCGTGCAACTTTGATCTGTTCGGCTTAATTGACTCATTTTCTTAAATTTTCTTCAAATGATATTTCAATGTTATTTACTACGTATTCAATTACTAAGCGTTTCATCACCTCTTTTATAACTTCAGAACGACTCGATGTTATTAACAATGTTGGAAATTGTCCTAATTGCGCACTAATCCGGGTTTCTTATAGTTAATTAAGACTAGAATTGTCAAGTAGAATGAGCAATATTTTATGAAAAATGACGAACGCTTCTGTAATATGTATCTTTACGATATCTCGTCGCTTTTATTTCCTTCTATTTTCATCTCCAGCTTCTATATTATCTTAACTCTCGCGGGCCGAACTAACACGAATTCCACGTGAATTTGCAAAATCGATCGTCCTTGCGCGTAAAAGAATCACGCGAGCGCAAGAAGACGGTCGCGTATTCGAAAAAACTTTCGCGTTCTCGGAAAGATTTGCAAGGCAAAGGAAAGGCCGACTGTGTAGCGAAAGAGGCAAGCAGAGATTAAGAGGAGAAGACGAAAGAGGAAAGCACGGGGAACGGGATAACTGCTCTGTTTGACGACGTTGCCAGAATATTAATGCAGTCCGTGTTCGACTCCGCGAAACAAACTGCGTCGCGCCAAAAACTGTCAGTGAGTCAATCCGCTTCGGGTCGTCCCGACTATTTCGTAATCCTGTGTAGGCAACGAATATTCACGGCTACGCTCGCTCGACAAGCTTGATCCTATTCTGATGCCTGATAAATCTTGACGTGCCAGTTCGAGAATGCCAGAACACTTCGTGCAATCCTTTCTCCATAGCGATCAAATATGTCGAAATAGTAACTGTTCCTTCTCAGCTTGTTCGAGAGAATTAACATCAACTTGCCGCAAAATGCAGAAGCATCCGTCAAAATGATTCACGGCGGGATGTCGTTCCTGTCGCAGAAATAAAGTTGGAAAATACGCTCGGTGCCATGTGTCGCGCGTCGATCTGTTATTAATATCCATCGATGATTTATAAATAGCGCGGGGAGGTTGCACTAGAATTTTCCAAGCACTTTTGACCTGCTCACTGGGAAGAGACGAATTAACCTGTCACCAGGGTTATCGAATATCTTGCACGTGATAAGTTATTTATTTCGTGAGCTCGGTGTTGTTTGCTGCATCGTTTCGGTTCTGTTGAAGACGAGTTTATGTGATAAATGAAAATAAATTCCGCTGATACGATAATTATTTCGTGGTTTTAATAAATTTATTCGTAATTATATCAATTATTAGGATCAGAGATAACAAATATTCCTATATTTACATATTCGATCATTCTACTCAAACAGAAACGAGCTATTTTACACTACAAATCAAACAATGAAACCATCTATATGCTTATAATAACGGAATGGCTTAATGGTATTCTACATAAAAAATAACTAATCTTAATATTTTTAAAAAACTGTAAATTCTTATAGCGTGTATTAATCGCTTATTACAAATCACATATTAAATATGTAATAATCGAGTATTTCATTAGTCTGATGGAATAGTTAACTATGAATATCTTTAAAATATTCCGAAAGTACCACGGTGTTACGTAGAATACGTGAGAATCACGCGGTGAAAAATGTTAAAAGTATGTGATTCTCAGATTCGTCACTACAGTCTGGTAATCTCGTTAGTTACTAGCGAAGCCAGTTATCAGCACTTGATTCTCAGGCTTCATCCAAGCGAGAGCGCCGTGTATCTCCGGCACCGGTGAAAATCCTTTATCTTCAAATCGCCGGAGATAATTTGGCCGGTGTAGACACGGCAAATATCTGTACAAGAGATCGGAATAAGGGTTGGCGTGTGGGCGGCGATGGTGGAAAATCGGTGCACAGAAAGACTATGTAGGTTATAGGGGACGAGATCACTAATACAGAAGATGTTTGCGAACCTGTTAATAATGCTGCGTTTGCTCGCCAGGTTATTAGTAATGGCAAACACCTAAATTGTTCTGCCGTGGATTAGTAATAAGCGCAGCTGCAAAGTTGTAGCTGTACCCGTGCAAAGATTTTCTCGTTTGTCGATTTCGTGAATCGAAATACCGCCAGCTGTAAACTAATTCTCGTCGATCTTTATTTGTACACTTTTCTTGTGATCTATGGAAATAGTAGTAGATATTTTATCTATTTATTTATCAGTAGATGGAACGAAGTTTCTTTTAATACATAAAAATTAATGCGAAATAATAAATGAAACTCGTCTTCTATCGATCAACTTACCTTGATGAATCTTACTTTTTAATATCGTAGTTATGGAGAAGAATCACAAGGATTTGCTCAATACTTTTCTTGTCACTATCTTATCTGCCATCTGATTTCTATAATTTTGTAAAGCTTAGAGAAATTGAAGTATTTATGAAACACTGCGATGAATTATCTTTTTCCCAAATCTAAATGCAGATACATACAATTACAGATACAATTCTTTTGCTAATGATTCTGCAAATTATTTTCTATTATCACCTCCATCTTATTGCAGTCTACTCTTGCTTTTTGTTATTTAGTCTTCTATCAATGTGTCAAATCAGTTACTTCCATCAACTTCTGATCTTCATAAATATCATTGCTGTTAATAAATCTTCCAGAGCAAAAACTTTCCACTTTTCAATCAGCAAACAGCGATAATCTCGCTGGTTTTGCTAAAATCACGGTAGAAAGTCACGTGTAATCCATCTTTAACGTAAGTTCGGCAGCATATCAAATCCGTGGCGAATTTGAAATTTCGATAACCAGCTGCATGTTTGTCGAAACATCGTCGAGATATCCGATAAGATCTCGTCGCCGTGCTGTTGGTAAGGCTTGCTGTGGTAAATTCTGTCGCGGAAGGCTACGCCTCCCCGACTTGCCTCGCGAAATACCTTTCGAGGTTGTGCACGTCGTATTCCGGTGGATCTGCCGTGAACACATCCGGCGAAAACTAAACTGATTTAGCTTTAAGCACGTTAGGACCCCTTTAATAGCTTATAGGTAAACAAAATTAACATATCTTAACAGCGTTAAGAATTTCCGCGTCCCCGCACCGGTGCTTGGCCCAGACGGCGGGGGTTAAAGGGTAAGTTTGTTAAGTAGCGCAGGATCGCGAAACCGCCATCAGCTATACGAAGACACGCGATACCGAAAAGACGCGATACTCGAGAGGACGCATCCTGTTTTCCCATGATAAGCGATGTTACCTTGTTTTTCTTGCCGACGATCGATATTCTTCTGATATTTTATTTTTTGTACAGATAAAGCTTACCAAAGTATTTGGACATCTATAAACACTTTTTATGGATATATTATGTCCGTTATACGAAATACTTTGAAATTACGCTAACACGAAGTTTGCGGCGAAGTTTGCGAAACAAATTTGAAAATAAACGTAGAAATTACAGGATATTTAATCGTGGAGATTACAAAAGTATTTAAACAGTCGATTGTCTATTCCGTTAATAAGTTTCAATATTCAGTTGCACATGTATTATATAGAGTCTGGTCATCGTGAAAAAACGTTTGCCTTTCATCTTTTCCATCTCCTTTCTTTTATACGATCGTTCGACACGAACAATGGCTGACAGACCGAGTAGCCTTTAGAGCTTCCCACAGCAACAATTCAGTTTCTGGACGTCTTCAAAAGTTCGGGATACATTGGTACGTACAAGTATCGATGTTCCATCCGCGTTTGCAAATCGGCAGCAGCGTGCACGTTGAATTATTCAAGGGAGACCGGGCCTGATATCGCAGGTAGAACGCAGTAGCGGCGTTCGACGTCTTTCCACGAGACATTGGCGAGAGAAGAGCGAAAGCCAGGCTTGAACAAAGAGGAAGAGACCAGCTACGAGCAAGAGAGGTCAAGATTGTCGCGAGTCTTGTGCGCGGCCGCGAGAGAAACGAGAAATTCCTATTTACATATTTATTCCACGAAGAAGATTCACCGGATAGACGGAAAATGTCGTGACGCATTATCGGGTCCTTTTCATGAGAAAAATTCCCGGTTGCTCTTTCCGTGACCGAGATATGTATGGCTGCTCTATCAAGCTCTACCACTGTCTTCCGTAACATTCTCTCTGACTGATCGAAACAGGGACAATTAGATGCAAACTTCAAGGTTATAAACGAATTGAAAATTACGCGGCAAATATACGAGTATAATAAGTCCATTTTTGTTCATTTTCTAACTCTATTTTCCTTGGTAACTAACAACAGTACACAATTATTTTATTTCTATATAAACGATCTATAGAGTTTTGATAAATTTATTGGAAAATTTAATATTTTCTAGGGCCACTTATACTACGTTATGCGTACGAGAGGATTTCATTTAAAGATTTTACAAAAATGCATTACTGATGACGTAAATTACTTAACGTAGTTAATGTTAAATTTACTTAATATACCAGTTGTACTGTTTCGTGTAAATTTCTATATTTTATTCTATATTTTATTCTATATTTATTGGTGCTGACAAAGTTTTCGTAGTGTCATATTTTCACTTTCCAAATGCGTTTAATTAATTATTATAGCGCGGATGACACTAATGGTTGGAAGAAAAAATTATATGGATTTATAAATTTAGTTTTATCACTTTTCTTCCAAATTTAATTTTCTCGGATTCTTAGACTGTCTGTGTTTCTTTATAGATTGACTAACTGATTTCCCAAACTCGTAACTTTCCCAAACTTCGAATTCGTCTATTAATTATATTTTATGAGATTGAGATCTCGATCGGTTCGGTTTCCCATTTGGTTGGATAAATAAAATCGCAATTAGACTAAAAGCTAATTAATATTGGACAGCTAATTTCGGGCATCGATCCGTTCTGGTCTGCATTTTTGTGAATGCTAATAATACCGTGAACGAATGTCGAGTTGTACAGCTGTCAGGTATGCCCACCTGCTGATATTTCGAATCGAAAATGAAGTGGACAGCGATCTTGGTCCAGTCAACCATCAGAATCATTATATCCTGCCTTAACTAAAATTAATTGGAATTTGTTACACGTTTTGGTTAAACTGCTGCTTTTAGTTAATTGAATAATTCTTCATTACACGTTGAATCACTTTCACTAAAAATAACGTAATGATGCTAATGATTAAATGCTATTTAACATCTGCCAGGTATAAACACGTGCCAAGAGAATAGTACGTACAAAAGAATAGCTTTCGAGCTGGAAAGAATAGTTATTTATTTGAGGTTCGATTATCTCGCGTAAGACCACCTACAGCGATCTTCTCATAACTCAGTTCTCGTGGATAGTCGGTAAAAAATAGTAGAATATCTTTGCGCTTATCCATTTTCTCACAGATAACAGTCAATGCTTCGAGATTCTCTTATATTCAGCAATAATGTAGTATATACGCTATGATTCATTCGTATTCGAACACTCTGGTAGAGTTGTAGATCAAGTTTGCTTTGTTTTCAAAGAGAATGTTATATCTTCCATTTAAGAATATGAAATTTTATTATAGAATGTCGAATCTAGAAAATAAAAAGATAATCGCTTCTCCAAGATACGTGGCTAGATTTTTATAATTCAAATTATTCCAATTTGAAACTTTGTACGAATTTTATAATTTTATACTTTCGATGAACATTTTATACAAAAAATCACTGTATGCTGCTCTTCTATCAGTTTTCAATTTGCTTAACACGTGTTTCTGTTCGAGCGTTGATACAGTGAAAGTGCGAGAATAAATAGGCGATAGGAGGATAAAACGAAAGACACCAGAAGAAAGGTGAATAGGATAGAAAAAAAAGGATGAATCCTGGGACCCTCTACGCACCATCGTTCGGCTATTTTTCGGTGCGATCGTAAAATCTAATGGGCGCATAAACCGTGGAAAAAGAGCTTCGGCATAAAAAAGAGAACCGTCAGCGATAGAATCGTTATTAATACTTTATGTTAATTACCGCATCGTTTGGTTCGACGAACGGCCTTAAATCGAGTTGCTAAAGAGCCATGCTGGATCGTAAATTCGTTGTCTCGGCTTGACTCTCGATTAAAATCTGCTTTCAAGAGACGTCTACTGCCCCCCTCCCCTTCTCTCATTTTCACTACCTTTTCAGCATTTCGACTTTCCTATCAATCTAATTTATTTATCGGATATACCATTGGAATAAACGTCATTGTGGAGTCGATTAAAATCCTTGAGTTATTGTCGCCATTTTCTGTTTCTTCGGTTTTCGGGACAAATCTTTAGAATCGAAATACAGAGTTTCAGGTTTGGTATTAAAAGACGTCGATTTTGAAAAGCCACAGGATACACGAGAAATATGTTTGACTAACAGTGATTAAGAATCTGAACAATGTTCAGTTAAAAAAAAAGAAAAAAGAAGAAGGTAAGGGAAAAAGAGGAAAGCTGCACACGCATGTAATGATACTGGATGTTTCGATCAATGACATTTCATTCTATTCTTCCATAGTCAAAGTCATCCTTCATCCAGACATTTTGCAATTAAATTATACTTTAACTCATTTATAGATACGGTACTTGTCAAAAATGTTCGTACAAAGTTTCTAAAGTCTTAAAAATGTTGAGCACTTCGAAGATTTTGTTCGGAAAAGGATGATGAGTGGCCACGGTTTAGAAGAAAGTGGCAATTGAAAGACAGGAAGAGGAAAACCGTGATGGAGGGAGAACTAGCAGAAGCCGTAAAACATATATTAAAGCTACCACCATGAATATGCATGTCGTCCAGTTTTCAATTTTGTGCGAATACTTTCTCGGTTGCTGCTTTCCTTCCTGCCTCTTTCGAAAGTTTTACGAGCCGTAAAGGGAGCACCGGCCATTTCTGTCTTTGGATTAGCCGCAAGTGGACTTGGCTTCGTGGCTTATTAGCTTCACCTTTCGCACATTGTATCGTACTACATATATTTCCTGCATCGCTTCTCCTGCGGCCCTCCCTTCCGGCATTTTCTTACTACGAACTACGTATCTCCTTGAAATCTAATTTCCCTGCTAATCTTTAAGTTGTGTTATAAATATGCAAGTATTAGGCTATAAACGATATAATGGATCCGAATGTTCGAGTGTACGGATTAAAACAGTCTGTAGATTGTTAAGGGTCGAGCATAAAAATTTATAAAATTTACAACAATCGCTGCGAAAAATAAAATAGGGTTAACTCGTGTGGATACTGAAACCAATCTTTTTAATGTAAAATGTAGTTTCCTATTTTTTAACTCTGCTAAGCTCGTGGTCGGTGTTTTAGATATACATAAATTCTTTCTATAAATGTTTTTTACAAGCACGTTACAAAACTATTCAGTGAACGTCGAACATCAGCATAGGAGTACTGTACTTTCGTGGTCGAGCGTGAAAATTGACTAAACACGCCGGGCATGTTAAAAGAATTAGGTAGAACCTAATTCTTCTATTATCTGCCCCAATATCTTTTCGACAAACCCAGTGACAAATGTATTAATCAACAAAACCAAAGATTTGACATCGTTAAAGCTTCGTGCAAAAAGATACGATACATTAATTTACAGATACAATTAGCTAATGTGGAACACAATCAGTTACACAATAAGTGATTGCAAACACATTTTGCAATCCCTAAAATACAAATATCTCTCCAAACTATCTGGAACTTCATCCAAACCAAACTCTTACCAAAGTTTCGTTACACATAGAACCGAACTGTGCATAGCTGGAAGTCTTGCCGTAACCTGGAAACGAGGCAAACCATTGAACAAAAGGTACGTGGAAAGTGGAAACAGAAGAGGGTTCGAATTCTTAGCGGCGATAATTTAACAGTCAATTAGACGGTATTCCGCGAGTTGCCGAATTCTGGTCGACGATCATATCGATCGGCGAGCGTTATTTTGCTGAAATCGCTGTCTTCGTACGCGCTTCGAGTTCGACTGGTAACCGTCTCTCGGTTCCTAGTCCGATTTCGCCCTTCGTTTCGTCCATTCTCTCTGCATTTCAGGAAGATTCGACTGTGAACGGTTGAAAGCCACCGCCGCTGCCGCTGCCGCCGCCGCCGCGGCGC
>NT_176521.1:1522278-1552016 GCF_000188095.3 Bombus impatiens | reverse complement strand
CGCCGCCGCCGTGGTGCGATCCCTGCCCCCCACCAATCCAACACCGCCACCACCACCTTTCACCCCCTCGTAATTGTTTGATTACTCAGCACGGTGCTGAGCCACGGTTAAACTCAAACTAAGGCCTTCGCCAAGATTGTTCCGGCTCCACGAGCGATGGTTAACGTAAGGCTGGTGCGTCGAGCCGGCGTTATCGGGTATTACCGCCCTGGGGGAACGTTAATTAGCGATCATTAGTTAATTGATCGGCACCCGTCGGCGGTGCTCTTCCCGAACAGTTCAGCCGAACTGCACCTCTCTCTTCCCTCTACCCAAGCTTCAACTGAATTCCCATGTGCGTTCATCTGTTAATTCAAGTAATGGACAGATCTTGCTGATAATGTATGCCACGGACAAGAAATTACTGGTATTTTTGTATAACGATACAATGGATTAACGAAAGAACGTAAGTTTTAAGTTAGCCATTGACGGAATATATCGTTTCGTCTCTTCGGGAAACAATTTATTTAAGGTAGAAGGTAATCGTATTTTTGTTTATGAGGAAGTGATACACGTACACGGAATTGCATGTTACGGTTAAGTACTTGTTAAAGGATTTCGTACAATTATCTATGATTGTAGATCTATACTTATTTAAAATAATTTCATATATACATCAAACTTAGCAGTATTCTTGAAGAGGTTAATGCCGAGATATAATAGATTTGGTGATTTTCTAACGATATAATCGTTCTATTTAGATCCTTCGTCTAGCAAAATAATGACACTAACAGAAATTCTATACTAATTCCTAGATGTACTGCTCCATTATTCTCCTGAATTTTATGTTGATTGCACATTGTGAAAATCAGATTTTGAAAATTTTTTCAAACATTTGGAGAAGATTAATCGCTAAATACTCCAACGGAACCGGTTAATGGTAGTCCAAACAAAACCCGATGTGTACGAAGCAAGGTGAATCGTAAATACCCCAAAGAATATCCCTGATTTCTCACGAGTATCTAACAAAATGTTACAACGAATAGAAATTCTTTGACAAAAGTCTGTGGAAAAGGTATCAGTTCGACATCGAGTTCTCGAAAGATTATTTTCCTCGGAGACACTACTGGATCTACCCTTTTATGGATGACTTAACCATAAATTCTCCTTTCAACTTTAATCTCGGTTCAGAGATTATTTTCTTCTGTCCAATACATCGATTTTCACTTTCGATAGATATTATTAAAATTGCAGCGGATATATCAGATGCAACGTAATTGCCTTCGTTGAATTTTCTTTCCCTTTGTGCTGTGATATATATTTCAATTTTTATGCAGTCACGATATGGCGATGCTCATTGACAAACAGCTGCGATCAAACGTACAACACAAGGTATTGCGAGTAGCCGGTAATTGTTAATGAATAAATATAAGTCCGGGACAATGGAGTTCGTATAAAACCGGACGCGGCCGACAATAGTCCTCCGCCTCCTCGTGATCGTCATCGAGCGGCAGGTGATGTTTTGTTCCCTCGGCAGGGCTCGTTTAAAATGAACCAATTTGAAAGATTAACTCGTTCTGCAATTACCATTCGAATTATCTTCTCTTCGCTCGGCAGCCTTATCGTTATCCGCTTCTGATAAGAGAACTTCAAAGAAATATATTATACTTGCAATTTTATATAGTTCTATAAAATTGTCATATTCCGTAGCGTAAGATTATACTTTACCTTTCCACAGAGGTCGTAGTTCAAGCTACTGTGAAAAGCCGGTGAAGTGGATCCAGAGTGCAAAGCACTCGATAGAAAGATGCTTTCCGCTCGAGGGAGCCGAAATAAGTTTCGATTCTTTTTTTTTTTCTTCTTTCTTTTTTTCATCTCGGCACCTCATCTGGCTGATGGAAGAAGAAAACAGGTTCCATAGGTGTTACGCGTGGGAGACTTGGCCCCATCGAAGCGAATGCAGACCGATGAATGGCTTGACAAAATCATAACAAAAGAATTCATGCGTGTGACAAACGTTGCCTCGATAGGTCTTTTGGCTCTGTAAAGGGGGATGTGTTCGCACACGCGTGGTTGCTTGTCATTGTGACGTGTCGAGATAGACCTGTACGTTCTGATTTACAACCGAATAAATTTCCAAACATCGAGTTACGTTTCTTTTTAATATCACAAGTACCACGGTGGTCAAGATGACTAACTTGCAATTTTTCATAGAAATTTGATAAATTTTATAAATACAACGATACATTTTTAGGAATTTGGATTACCTTTCGTAAAGATCTCTTTTTACATATTAAGTATTTTTTCGTACATTTTTCATTTTGATTTCCTTTGTAAGAATTTTATATTTTAGTCGTTGATAGTTTTATACAGTTTTCTCTTAGCACAATTAGTACATCATTTTTAAAGAAAGATACAGCCAGGTTAGCGATATTTTTGTGAAACAGAATTGAGTAGATGTGTTACAATTAATAGAACAGAGGATGTGCCTCAGTCACTGCACGTAACACCTCGAAAATCTGATTACCTAAAGATGATCAGATTATTTAGTAATACAGCTGCGGAAGTGACTGCTACATAATAAAGCCACTTGCACTGGTCCTAATGAAAAACGCATAAAACTTACAGACCATAAAAGATGCAATTCACATTGTTGACGGTAAAACACCAGAGGATGATTTCATCCTAGATATTTTAAAGCTCGATAATGCTGTGCTGTAATTGCAAAAAAGAAAACTAATTATTCTTACAGCCATACTATTATGCGTTATATTGGAAATAAATAAGCAAACCAAAAAAACGTCTTTTCTGATAACAGAAATTTTTTCAAAATCCTTGATAATTATTTTTACGGATATTATAAAATATTATAGATTTCCATCTAAACATCGATGAAATATTTTTTTGCACCGACAAATGCAAAATATTTCGTCCAACTCAGCTAACACGAAAGGAATGAAAGAAAATTGGAAGCAAAATTGAAGAATTCATTCAATCCAAAATTTTACTAGAAAGTTTAATGTCTGTTAATACTTTTGTTCGCCACTGTACACCAAACTAATGAACCTAATCTTTTCTGAACCTAACACTTTTCTCGGAACCGCCTACCCGGTACAAGCGATTAAATGCACCAGTTGCATAGAAGATAGACCACTGCCTGCGTTAATGTCGACGAGCCTGAGGCAGTGGGAGGATTTCTCAGACACGGATCACAGGGAATAGCAATAGGTTAGAGCCCTAATATTTTGACGTACTTTGATTGAACAATACTTTTCGCTGCGCGAACGAAAAAGAGCGAGAACTTATCTAGCGGACAGAAAAGGAGGTGGAAGGGAATAGAAGAAGCGACGAAATTATGGACGAGTTCTTGATCTCCCCTGGAATTATTGCTTGTCTGTGCCGGCGGAAGCAGCTGCACCGTAAATCTGCATTTTCGACAGGTGTTACGTTGATTGCGTTACATCGACGATTTCAATGAAGGCGCGTCTTTCAGACTCAGTCCGCCGACGTGGGAATGATAGAATTCCAGTTACATCAAACTTTTCTAGATAAAATTTCGTACGTCGCTGAGAAATTTATTTACTTTGGTTATCTTACTCTTACTATCGTATATTGAAATTTCGTTGATTGGCCATTTATTTATTACTATTTTGATTGATCTGCTACTGGATACTTAACCAAAGGAATACTGTTCAACTTTGCTAATTCCTCGAAAGAAAATTGATTCTATTCTAGAAAAATAATCTACATTCTGGCTCTGTATTTTCTTCAAATATTCATTTACTACATTTCATATATTAATTCCTGGTTTTGTTCTTCGTATGATTTATAAGAGTCCATGAATCACCGCAATAGATTACTTTCTTCTCTGCTCATTGCTGACCAGTTTTTATTTTCGTTTTAGCTATTCCTAAAAGAACACAGTCTCTTTGTTATTTATGTTTTCTGATAATTTCGCATAACCAGGATCATTCACCGATAGAATGTTCCATCGATAAATTTATATTTCCTAAATCAGAATAAGAACTGAGAAAGTAATTTTTTCAAAACAGAAATCACACCTTGGCCTGTAATAAAAATTTAGAATAGATACGGAAACCTATCAAATCGGGAACTGATAAACTGAATTGATCGATCAGAGAGGGTTGTCTTTGCTCGGTTGGAGTTGAGTGAATTTCGATCGGCCATCGAAGCGGCCGAGGCTCTCGAACTGGTTGATGCATCGTCTTGGAGCAAGCCTAATCGCAACATTTTTTTTCTCTTACGATTGCTCGATGGTACGGGTGAGTGTAAAGGGTCGGTGATTGGTCGAGACGGGAGAAGGAGCCCATACGGCCCTTGGGTCCCCATCCGAGATTGACCGTCCTACCGCCACGGGGATACCTTTGACGGGTCGGCAACAAGAACAAGTATGAAATCAGCCTCCCGACAGACAACGAACTCTATCAGATGGTAATTATGTGTACGGTTGATATAGCCAGATACGGCTCGATACACCTATATCCGAAATCTATACTGGGTGTTGGGCAATAAATCAAATCCTTCCCGAAATCTTGTAATAATCTATACCAGTCTTACGTTGATCGTTTGGTTTGCTGATTGGTTCTTTACTTATCGCTATTTTGCCTGATCTGCTATTCCATACTTGATTGACGATTAGATTAGTTTATGGAAAAGAAATTGCTCTTTAATTATCAAGCGTTTTATTCGATTGATCTGCCGACATTCGACCAGAGGAATATCGCTCAGTTGTGTACAGTTAGGTTAGCTAGTTGAAAGGAAATTGCTTTTTAATAGAGCGCTCTGTTTGATTGATTTGTCATTCAACATTCGATCAAAGGAATGTTGCTTCCTTTTTTATAATTATGTAGGCTACCTGTTTGGAAAGAAATTGGTTTTTAATTATCAAGCGGTCTGTTCGTTGTTAGGAGATATTTAAAGAGATATTGCTAGATACATCGACGTTATTGAGAGACCCATTTCCTGAAAAAGAAATTCATCATGGAATTTATAAATTATCGAGTATGTTTTCTTCATCTATTATTGGGCATTTGACCAAGGGAACGTTGCTCAGTCTTATCCTCAGTACATCCTCGTCATGAGATAGTATGTATATTTCTATAAGGGAAAATTTTTTTGTTAAGCATTTAATGGTCGATTTGGTTGATCTGTTCTTCGATATTTAACAAGAAATATATTGCTCAAGCTTGGTATATTCGCCTTATGGAAAAAAGTTTCGCGGGAAGAAAATTGCTTTTTAATCATTGAGTAACCAGTGACCGATTGTCCGATCTAAATATATCGATCGCCTTTTCCATATGCAAATACCTGCAACCTTAACATTATCGTCACTTCGAAGTGACAGAGAGATTATTACGAGTAAGCTTCGTTCGTTCTTGATCGACAAAATGATAGCGGCTAGCGTATAATTTGTTGAGAAGTTGTACATGCAGGTAATTATCCACACACATACACATTGTTTCTATATAGAAACATTGACACACAAATAACAATGAAACTTCAGTTATTGCTTAACCATTCGATCCAATTTATAAATTCCACGAAAGGAGGTTACAGTCTTTCAAATGTATGTATAGACAGCTATACAAGATCCATCTAGATGTAATTACGCTTGAACAAAATGACTCTTGCTGGAATAATTAAGAACTCGTTCACGTACGTGTTTTCTTTTTAAATCTATTTTCGGAACACCCGGTACGTGAAATACGTTCGAGACGGTACGTTAGCGACTGACATCGTGAGTGACGTACGATATGGAGGAAAGCATTGGGCAGTCTATAATATATAATAAAAATGCATCCACACGCCTCGATGAGTTGATTGTCTGCTTGTCCGGATGCCAAAACGTCCGAACTCGTGCATTTCATATCGTGTTTCATGCATTTACGAAGCGATCTGCTGTTTGTACTCGGGTGGCCGAGTAATCGGCCCACGGCATTTCAGCGTCATCTCGTTCCCTCGTCCGTCCTTCCGATGACGATAGTTCGCCATTTTTCTCATAGATTGCTCAACCTATCTAACTATAATACTACCGAACTGAGTAGTTTCCTCCTTAGGATAAAATGTATTTGACGTAGGAAAGGATATCGCACTTCAAGTTGTACAGTTTACAGTTTCTTTACAGTCGGCGTTCTAATAGCAGTCATCAAAGTCCCACATTGTATTTTCTTCCCATTTTTAATAATGTTGGCTGCTCTCGTGGTAACACACATATTGTCAGAGATGCTGTATTTAACAAATCATAGGCAATCGGTAGAATTAGTGGATTCCTATTGTACGAATTGTTGCTTAACTGTTTCGTAACTTGGCGTTTACTGTCTTCCGTACTGTTATATTGTACAGATGCAACAGAATTCAAGCCTAAACAAGTTCGATATAATATAGCACCTTCAAGTATATGTCGAAGAGAATCGATGCGAGTATTATGTATAGCAGTTGCGAAAGTGTTAAGAAAAGTATAATAATTTTTTCAAGACAATATGCAGACTGGTTCTCGCAGCGTTTTGTCAATGTTTCTGAGGTAATCCGCGTTTAATACCCGAAAAGTGAGAGTAAGACGCGGAGAGGATTGAGTGATTACGGTCGTCCTCTGATTTAACCGAAGAGTTTTGCTGAAACTCATGCTTCTGTAGCTTCAGTTGAAGTGCATACTCCAGTGGATTTGCATACGAGTTCGTATCGCGGCGTTACCTGCTGTTGTAGGGAGCCCGGGCACATGTCACATTCCCATTGTCTGTGTCGTCGCAAACTGAGAGAGAAAGAGAGAGAGAGAGAGGGTAAGTACTCGTACTAAGTGCTGTTTTATTTGTGTAAGAACAGCCACTTTACTACCGCCACCCCGAACCACCCTCTCCCTATTTCCCTCTCTCTCTCTCTCTTTCTCTCTCTCTTTATGCCCAGAAGATTGACTAGTCGCACACAAACAAGAGTTTCTGGTAGTCACAATTCGCTCGCAAAATGCTCGTAATTCTGTAACTTGTTCGTGGGAGAAGGAGGTGATGGGAGATGAAAGGTGGCAGAGATCAGTAAATATGACTAAACGAAGCCACTTCCGGTCGCATAATTCCGCGGGAACAACGCGAACTTTCTACTCGGCTTTAGCGGCACGCTTGGAAATCTCGCAGCCTTTAATCCGATTTCACGCCTGTTGCGCCCGAGTCTCTTAGTTTTTATCGAATTATCGTGGAAATTTCCATTGCGTGTTGGTAACCTCGCAAGATTTCGTTATCGCTTTAGACGCAAGTTAGCCTAGGTTCTGATCTGGACACACTCTCCTAGATCTATGGCATACCGGTACTTCACTTTGATCTTGATCAACAGGGAAACTTTAGTCCAAATATCTCATCATCGGTCCAATCGAACGAAAAATATTCTGTCTAATTTATGAACGACGTTTGGCAGTACAAGGCGAGCTTATCATCGTGCACATTTCTGGAAAGTAAAGGTTATATGACAACTTGTCAATCGATATAATATTGTCAGGCCAGCAGCTCGATTTAGGACAATAGAATTTCCAGGTGTATGTGTAGCACGTTGCTGAGTACGCGGGGAAAAGGAAGAGCAACTAGACGGCCTGTGTGATACTCCGACTGATGTCCAAAGGTGCTGCCCTCACACTCGACGCGGGATGTGCCTTAGATGTAGCAAATTGTACAATAACAATCTTAGTAGCGGTGCTGGTTGGCATCGTCGTAGCCTGCCTCTTGCTCCCTGCCAAGTGTCTTCGTTACAGTACTAGTGTTGTGTACATTAGCGGATGCTCTGAAGGCAAGACAAACGGAATATTACACAAATACCCATCTTCGTCGACCCTCCACGGTTCCTTGCTACCCGTACACTTTCCTCAACTACCAAACGGTCTCCTTTCTCGCTCAGTCTCGCTCCGTTCGTCTGTTTCTCTTTCAAAACCAGCCCTCGAAAGGACGCCATCTTAGCCCGCGGATATTTCGTCTCAGGAAAGACAGAAAGAGGAAACGGCTTTCGAGCGAGAGACTAACACAGCTTTAAGGGATTTCACTCGGAGTTTCAACAATTCTCGGATAAGGTTCGCCTTTCCGATGCAGTAGCCTAATTTGAATTCCTATGAAATATCGAAGTACGTGATATCTTTGATATATTTTCTGCTTTCTTTATTATTGATCTCTTTCTAATAGCGATTGAGGAGTTCAATGGAAAGCGGATACATGTCACAATCTAACCATTTTTTAAATTTCTAATCTGATCATTTCAATGGTCAATTACAATCGAAAACTAGTCTGACTTCTGCAAGGTTCGATTAGTTCGCGCACTTTGACATTCATTGCAACACCTTCTAGCATATCATGTTCATTTTATCCAATGAAAATTCTATATAAATTGAAAATTTTATCGGCGATCTCACTACCTACAACAACCGTATGCTTCGTAAAATTCCAGGCTTGAGGAATTCAAAAAATCGCACGACTCCCTTAATCAGGATCTTCTGTTTTATTATTATCACTCGTACGGACATTTTACTGCCCTCTTTTCTATTTATTCTGCTTTATCTACTTTAACGTTTTATTCGATACGACGAAACTTGAAAATGTATCTGACGGAAAGCGAAACGGTGCTCGTCAATCTCCCTGTCCCTTATCAATTTAAGATACGTTAATTAATTAAAAGGTGAAAGGAACAGGGTGCAAAACGTCGATATAAAATACGATGCGGAACGTACAGGAAGCGAGCTGAGTAGCGAGAGAAAACAGCGTTGTAACGTTAAAGCTATGTATAAAAGAGAGCGTAAATTCTACACACTTATACCAGCATTAACAACTTGGCATCAGAGGAGTAGCAATGGCATACGCAACGAGCAACGGAAGAAGCAAGCAACATAGCAGGACAGCGAAGGCAGCTCCCGGCTGATTACGTATTAATACGTTTCTCTGAATCCCGCGCCGTCAGACAGACGAACGGACGAACGGATGGACAGACATACGGACAGAAAGGGAGTAGGTGGGGTGACGAGCGTCCCACTGCCCAGGGCGTCCCACGGGATACTCGAGCGCCCGTGCTCTGATGAGAAAAATTACCAGAAATAAAAGGAGGACCGGCAGTGCGATTATACAAAACGGATATTACAACGGACCTACAGCTCTGTCTCTTATTAAACCCTCCACCTAGCAGAGAATCAGCCAGCCTTCAGCGTAGTATTCAATGAGACACGTTCAGATGCTATAGAAAGTCTTTATACCTTTTCCCTTTATCCGCAGGATACTAATTCAATAGACAACAAACGTCAAACTTCGTTGGATACCTCTACTTGTTAGTTGGAATTCATTCGAAGGATATTGTTAAGATCTTGTCCTGCTTAATGTGAAATGGTCTACAGCAAATGTCTTCTTTTTCCACGTAGTCGATCAGAGACAAAAATTAGAAGAGACGACACGCACCAAGCAAATAATATCAATCGACACGTCGATATGTTTGAAGATGAGTTAATTCGTCAAAAAAATTTCTGAACATCGTAATATCTTTATTTAGAATACGTATTCTTCTTCTTTAATGAGATCGATATTTCACTTTTCACTTCAGAGACACTTCACACGTACCGGTGTAACGCTATAAATCCGCGAATCGATATATTCGAAAAAGGTACCATCAGTGACATCCCGTAACCTCTCAAATTCCAAACGGAAGATTCAAAAGGAAAAAGAAAAGGTAGAAGGAGAAGAAGAAAAAGCCAAGACAAATGCGTATCGCTTTCACGATTCTCCATCTACCGTGAACCTCCATTGGGTTACGCGATCGTTCGTATTATCTAACGATCGACCCATTTGAATACAGAAGGTCAGATCAGAGAGCCGATCTACAGTTCCATCGTGGTTCCACCTCCCTGGGCCGCGCATTATTTAAATATTAGTCTCCTACGAGAAGGCCCATTCACCGGTAGTCGCAGGTGCAGCCACGGCTTTGCTTTCTCTGCAACCGGGAAACGTGCACACGTGAACCCGCACCCATTCCGGGCTTCTCGATCCCTCTATTCCCTGTTGGGTGCCCCGATTTCTCCTTCCACCCTCTACCAAAGCCTCGATAAACCCACGGACAATGCAATGTGCGCTGATCGAGCCGTCAAAGGGTTGCCTGCATGGGAATATCACTCAGGACCCGCGCAGGACCTTGAACCGCCACCGAATCTTCTTTCAAAGACGAAGACGAAGGTTGAGTCTCTGACGGAATCGGGTCTCGATGATTAGGCCCATCTGTATCGATTATTACGTTCCCTTGAATTGTTATTGTTTAGCACGTGGGTGTCCTTCTTCCTTTTGTAATCGATTCTTAGAAAATTGTATAATATACATTTACCGGAGAAGTTATTCTTGCAGGCAGTGAAATTTATCACGAAAGTTTTTAACTTTTATTGTGAAAGTTTTGTTGTATAATATAGAACGATGGAAGAAATGTCTAAAAGTTCATTTGGTTTTTAAGTACATTTTCTCAGTGATTCGTTTAATTATGATTCGGATTAATTGTGAGATGGAGTAGACATTGGGATTTTACTACTTTTACAAAGTTTCATCTTTCAATGCAGTGCCGAAAGAAATTTCTAAAATGGGATTCAGCTTATATCTTCTAAGCGATTTTTAAGTAAACTTTGAAATATATTTGATAATAAAATTGTAATATTTTAAGAGGTATCGAAGTATTTTCTGACGCTAAAATTACATGATTTAATATAGAGGTGACAAATTCTTGAAATTCTTCATGTTACCGAAAAACAATACAAGATGATGGAAGTATTGAAGAAGGTTGAAATATTCGTTGCATATAAATTGTGGGTTCTCAGTGTAAATTTAATTAAACCGCAGACGCACAGGAGAAGAAGTTACAGATTCACAAAATTGCAATATTGTATCAAAGTTGAAACAGTATATTTTACGCATTATCGATTTCAATCGTTTCATAGTGGTGCATAATGTTAAGCAAAGGTGCAAGTAATAAATGAAAGACCCTTGCTACTCCTCTATGCTTATTAAAAAGTATCTGCAGGCGATAGTTACATGAGTTAGCTGTTAATTCCATTGCATGGCTCTTTAATTGATTGCTACTAATTACAAAGAAACATATTCTACTTTGACGAGTAATGAAAAATGATGACAAAGCCTAACTGTTTCTTTCTAACTGTTTCTAAGCCTTGGAATTTCTTGTATGCGAAATTGAATAATTAGTATAATTGGAAGTTTGATGGAAATATTACATCATGCAAAGTTTGTTCTTTGAAAAGAAAAAATATGAAATTGTTTCTTTCAACTATCCGCGATTTATAGAAACCCTCCAATCGAGCGTTGCTATCGCGTAAATCGATGAATTTTCAATCGTAACTGAATCTTCATACGCGATGCGGAAGTTGTGAACTTTTTAAATCGAGTGTTCGGTGTTTCGTTGCTTTTTTTACATATTTCTGCAAATTTCCATGGGCTCATCTCTTCACAAAGTTCCCCGTTTAAAATACACAATCGCTTTAGCGAGCTTACTTCATGGAGATAACGCGCAGAGTATCTTTCAAGTCAATCCTCGCCATTCTCCCTCTTGAATATTGAAACGTCAATTTGTAAACTTTGATCGGATTTTAATTTGGTTGGGTGTCGTGTGTGTACATCCTTGGTACTGTCACTCGTCGAGGGAACTTTCGTGAAATTGACGGCTGCATGCTGGTGAAACGGAAGTACGAAAAAAAGGGAGGGAAAACTAGGAGTAAGCAAAAAAAAAAAAAAAGGAGAAAGGGAGGAGGAGGCAGAGGAGTAGAGGTCGGAAAAGTGGATACAGCTTCGATATGAGCCCTAGACAGAAGCGAGTAATGAGATTTATCGAAGGTAGAGTTTAGAGGAGATAACTTTCGCAGCATCTGGCCAGAGTTAAATGAGCGCTCGTACGGACGCAACATCTATCGGAAATAACTCTGTTCACTGGAGTATGGAGAACGTGCACCTTCAAAATTGAGAGATGGAACGCCTTTCTCGAGTATTATTATTCGGCATTTCCACGCTCAGCTTGGGATTTCGGTGAATGCTTCGTGAAAATAACGCAAACAGATCCGTTCAATCGGTTTCCATACTTTACTGTCCTTTCTTTTTGTAGAAAGTCGCATGTGAAATACACGAAAGGAAATTGATGGTAGCGTGGCCAGAAACAGAGGCTAATCGCATGATATATTGCAGATGGAAGAGATATTTGAATCAAGTCCAGCCAAAACTACCAGTATTTTACATTGTTTAAGTATCTAAAATTAAATGACGGATTCCTTTATAGCAAAAATTATTCATAACAAAGATTTTATATACAAAGATGTTAATAAATTTTGTTCAGTTCTTATTTTAGTTTTGAACATGTGCACGCTTCTCAGGATGTTTCGTTTGCACTGTCATATCATATGTTCCATACCCTTGTTGTTTTACCAAGCATCTTGTATTTGTATGTTCATTAAACCAAACTGCAGTGATTTCAATAAAGGCAAACAAGTGCGTAAGTTTGGAGTCGAAATGTTCTATTTATTTTTACGAAATTGTATTTCAGCGTCAAATTATTTCTTCCTGCTCTGATCTACTCTATTCTTCTACCCTGCCGGAATGCGAAAATAGGAATTGAAAGGCGTCTAATTTGTCCTCGACTCGCTGGTATAAATTTATTAATGTCTCATCAACGTTCAACAAGTTCGTTCCCCTCGAAGCAAATCGTCGTGGCGGAGCGAGGTTTAAAATCGTCGCGACGCGGCATGCGGTGAATGTTGGTAACGCTCTCAAGACGAACATAGGAAAAATAGAAGGGAAAGAAAAAAAGAAGAGCAGCGAAGACCCTGGCAAGTTCTTATCGGTGATTATGGATACGTCAAAAGAGAGTGGAGTGTTTAACAAGGACCGTGCAGCGAGTCGAGTCACCGTCGCTAATGATTGTAAGCCATTTTCTTTCATCCCAGGTGACACATCGAAACTCGGTGTGGTCCTCGAATTGCCTTCCCTCGAGCAACGCGTTGATCGGTGACAAAAAGATTGCGCCCATCTTTTCCAACTGCCATTCTGAGCCCACCCATATTCGTACTCCTCTGCATCCTCCTCTTTCTTTGTTGTATAGTTTCTACTACTGTCAAATCCTTCCTCAGCATAAGCATAAAATGTCAGAGTATTGTTAGAGTGTACGACAAATGTATGACGACGATAAGGATTTGTTAGCCCTTTATTAAAATTTTAGTTTTAATTAAAACGTTAGTCTAATGATATTCTGAAGTATCTTAATGAAGAAGTCGTAATTGGATCTTTAAAGATAATGGAAGAGCGAGAAATGAATAGTTTTGTCATCATACGATTAAAAAAGAAGTTGCATCTTCGAATATAGTTTCGAGTTCCTCATTCGATGAACTACAAACGACGAAACCTTTAATTTCAGAAGAACGTTCCCTATAGTTAACTCGTATGTGAACGAAATGTACTTACGCTACATCTTTTAACCGATGGTATTGTTAAAAAATCAAACCTTCCATCAATCTTGATTGATATCTTGACACGTAACTGCTGACAGATGCTATTCGAGCAATTTGGAAGGAATCTTCCCTTGAAATGTGTTCAACATGGAAAGTGTTAAAATCGAATTTGGCGAGCGTAGACCAGGGCCTAACCCTCGTCGAAAAGCCATGTAAGCGCTAAAAGAAAAGAAAAAAGAAGAAATACTACAAATCCAGCGAAAGGACATCGCGTTTTTGCTTTAACGACCAAACACCGAGCGACATTGTAATTTCCAGCGTTGGGTGATTTTTCGCGCCTAACCGAGCATAACGGAATCGTAATGCTCGGTGCGCGAGAGTCGCGAAGTCGATGCACACATTTTTCCTCGGCCCGATACCCGAAGGAACCATTAAATTATCACGCTCAATTAACCGTATCCTTTAACCGCAAGAAATACAAGCACGCCGGACGGTTACAGTTTCCGCGGCGATGATAATTCGTAACCTCGAAGCGGCAAAGAGGAATCGTAATTGTCGTCGCGAAATCGTTAAAACTCTTACATGAAAGGCAACCGACGCGAAGGGAGTTTGGTTTTCTCTGCTCTCTTTCTTCTTCTCTCGCATTCTTTCTCTTCTTGTCTCTCTCTCTCTCTCCCTCACACACACACACACACACACATACACACTCTCTCTGTCTCTCTGTGTATACCGACGAACGACAACCGCTTGCCGAGCGCTCATTGTGCGACATTTTTAATATCCAGGTGGATGCACCTCGAGTCTGTCGCGCAGCCCCTCTACGTTCGCCTACGCGACGCTGCATTCGGAATTACGTCACGCGTGATAAATTCTTGTCGCGAGCGTGCACGCGCGCGAGCTCGTAGCGCGAACCAGCGCGAGACCGCGTGGTGTACAGTCCCCGGTGAAGGGACTCTCGTTTCATCGTCGTCGTTCTACGTTCGCGTCCGTACGGAGCGCAAACGATCTCGGTTATAATCCTCGTAGAAACGCAGCCAGAGAATAGACGACGGACGATTTAGAGCTGGTACTAGTCGCGGCCGAGTAGACACGGACAAAGCCCTTTTAAAGAATTGTTACCCGTCTAGACACTGCCGTTGCTGCGCATGTTCCTTCACCGGCTACTTGGAACGTGTAACGAGACCCGTGGAAAAATAGGATTCGTATTTAGGTATCTAGGTATCTCTATACAGGTACGATCTTTTGTTTGTTTTATAATATAACCAAATTGACAATTTGACTCTTCTTATACAGGCTAATGGGATCGTACGTTATAACTTTTTTTATTATAAGAGAGGCTACTAGGCTGTTAATATATTTATAATTTTTCTGAGCTGATTACTGAGACTTATTATCTCAATAGGTATATCTACACGATTTCATTAATGGGAGAATGTGTTAGAAGTTATGTTTGCCCTACTTCTTCTGAAATCTAAGCGAATTATAGATCATATTATCGTTACGGTTAGATTTTGTAAAAGAAAAGTCTGTCCAAATCTGGTTAAAATTCAGACAGAATTATGCTGCATTCTGCGAATACTATCGCCGTAAATATTAGGTTGTTCCAAAAGTTCCTTTCGTTTTATAAGGACGTAGTAGATGCACAACATTTTTTGTTTTATATTATTTTATTGAATTATGTTTGATCAATTTTATTCTATTACTACAAAATGGAGCATACATAAATCCATAAAATAATATAAAATAAAAAATGTTGTGCATCTATTATGTCACATATGAAACGAAAGAAACTTTTGGGACAAACTAATACATAAACATCCACAATCTACTTATGAGCGATAGTATGTACAAAATTGTACAAAGACCTTCCCAAGTTGTTGGTCCTTTTCTTTTTTTGCATATGATGAAATTAAAAGATATCCTACTTTTTTATAAAGTGTATCACGAAATCCCTCGAATATCTTCGAATTCTGTGCAGCCTCTGGAACGAATGAATAGGAACACCGGGACGTAACGTCCTGCGTTCCTTCGTTATCCTTTTTTCAAGACGAGAGAGTTCGATTTTTCCAGTTCGCGGAACACCGCTCGCGCCACCGACAAACAATAACCGATCGAAGGGAAGAGAATGAACTATGAGGGTGTGGAAGGGGGTTGAGAAGATTCGGGAGCCCCGTATTTCACGGGGATTTGAACCGAAGACATTTTCGCCCGATAAATAGATAGTAGGCCCGGCAGCGGCGTGTTATACACGACGGCCGATCCTTATTATAAACTCTAACTAGCTGAAGCACCCTGCCACCATACACTTCGCCACGGGGTAACGACGATACTTGATGGGATTCCTAGCCGATGGTGCGGACAATCCTATCTCGAATCCCCGCCGCTCTTGAAATCACGCACCTTCCTTCGTCTTCGTCGTTTATTGTACTGACATTCGCTGCTGTGCTCCAGAAACTAGCATAGATGCTTCCGAATCTTTCTTTTACCATATTTTCGTAGATCGTGGTAGAGGACGAAGTTGGAGAGCACGGTACGTGTGGAAAAATTTGGTGAATTTTGAATAGGTATCGTGGAAAAATTCAAATTTCTATTACTTTGTGTTAGAGATTCTATTATGCTGTAATTCCTAATAGCGGTTTCGTTGATCCGAGCTACTTATGAAGGTTTCTAATAGAAACAGGAAATTTTCTGTGAATTTTCCACTTCACATTATTTAGCACCTACAGGTTTTTAGCGTTTAGCACTTTAACACCATCGAACTAGAAATAACACGGAAATACTATAGCGTTATCTATACAAAAAAACCTGTTATTCTGATAATTAGTATATACCATAGCCGTGCGATATTAATCGAAACCTCTGATCTACCTTAATTACTAATTTCAACCAGACGAAACGATAAACACGCACGCACGTGTTAAAGACAACGGTTCGAAATCTGTAGCACGCAGTCGGTCGAGGCAGAGAAAAGTCGATCGCGTTCTAGGCTACGAGAGTGACGTCTCTTTTCATCGGTTTGTCGTGGTCTGGTAGAGTCGAAGGACCATTTACCCGCGTGACACGTCGTTTCCTTCGTAAGTTGTCACGCGACAACGACGTACCGATTTACCAGCGTCGCAGTGCTTCCCTTTCGTCGGGGTCAGGGCCACGTATGCACGCACACGCGCACGCATACGCGTGCACCGGCAACGATCTCGAAGACGATGGCCCCACCGGCGAATATCTGCAGGAAGTTAAACAAAAAGAAATCCCCGGGGGCCCCCTGAATATTCTGAATCGATTAAATAATCGAAGGCTGCCATCTAGTTTCCCTGCCGGCTCGAAACGCGTCTGCACTCACACACACAAGTATAGTCACACGAGCGCGAGTTCCTACCGGCAGAACCATTCACCCGGCTCCTTCTTTTCATATTCAAATGCCGCCATTGACGCTTCAATGAATAATACTCAATGATAAATTTGTGGGCGTATTCAGGATGGACCGCGGCAGGACCTTGAAATCCAACCGCGCCAAACGCGCGCGTATTTGAATACGTAACCGAAACGCAGCGAACCGGTGAGTGAAAGGCGTGGAGGGGGACGACAGAGATAGGAAGGTGTACAACGAGCCGCGATCCTTTTCCTTTTTCTATGAACGAACCTTGGTTCGTTCAACCTCGACATAATGTTCAGACTCCCTATTTCTATTCCCGCGACGCATCCTCTTCGATTAATGGCAGCCGGCCGTGTCGCGCCTCCCTTACCCCAAAGAGACAGCCCTGCAACCTTTCTCATCTTTGCGAGATATTTGTACATTCCTTGACGACGATTTTTTTGGGAAATAAGTGAAAAAAACATACGCGATATAAGTGGAAGATCGAAAGAAATATTATAAATTCCTATGATAATCTGTTGTGAATCTTATTGGGAGCTGAATACTGTGATAATATTGATTTTGCTTCTTGAAGTACTTTGTACTTTCTATGATTGCTACAAAGAAAGTAAACTATGTATGTGATGGATATTTTATCGATATGTGTTATGTAGAATATTTTATATGACACAGAACCAATGTAAGAATCGCTATTAAAAGCAAAATCAATATTTTCACTGATATTATTCTTGCTGCACAATAATAGGAAGCAAGTCACGCAAGTCTGTAACGTAAAAGTTGAAGAATCGTAATCGAGACGTCTAACGTATTTTCGAAGAAATGTCTGCCTGATTTCCGTACCTTTTTTTTATTGGAGAGGTGGCATCAAAGGTTCCTCTGTCAACGAGATTGGGGCTTTTTGTTTTCCACTTTGCATATCGAGTTTCTCGAAGCCAGATGCAGATGCTGACAGATTTCCTATTGTTGTCGGCTGCCGGAATTCGTATAGTTCAACTTGCGAACCTCGTGTCGTTTCGGTATAGGGATTTATAAATCCCGTCAGCCCGGAAAACTTTTTAATTTATCGTCTTGTAGATTTCACTTCTGTCTTCTGTTACGTTCAATTTCATTCTTTTGGTGTAAACAGATCGTCGTTTACATTTCTTTCTTGATGCAATTAAACAATGTACATCTCCTTTCGATCGATTGATAATCTTAGGAAGAAGAAGTTGGACGAGAAAATTATTACTCCGAACACGCAACGAAACTTTGAGAAATATGAATAATCGCTACAGTTTATTTCGAGATTGGGATTTTCATTTTTAACTTTGTAAATAGAGCACAGACGATAACGAGATGACAGTGAAATGTGTTGTAACATTTCCACTTGATCAGGATCAAGCCGCGATATTTTTGCAATTTCTTAGAGCACAAAATAGAACGCATTACCAACTTTATGAAGACCATTATGCAAAGTAGCTGGCATCGTTTCCATCGCGGACTATCTCCATCTAATGAAGTAATAACTCGTTCCTGCGGAAATCATTATTGGATAGCGATTCCAAAATTAATAACTCTAGAGACGACAGTTCGCGCAAATTTATGATCTTTCCTTTCTCTCTCTCTCTCTCACTCTCTCTCTCTCTTTGTCTGTGTTTTTTTTTAGTCACTCGGTGAATTTTAGGAAAGATATATGCGTACGCACTAAAGGTAATTGGCCTTTGAACACTTTGCTAGGAGGAATAACACGTTTAACGAGCTGAAACATTGGTACCTCATCGGTGCAATTATCTCCTTCTTGCTGGAAGAAAAATCGAGTTAATTATCCGAAGGTATAATGACTGTAGAGCATAGGGAGTGAGAAGCACTAAATTAACGGACGCTATATTTCTGTCCGAGTGTCCTTTTATTTCTTCCCTTCCCATTTAAAAATATGACAATTCTACGATGCTACGGAAACTTATTTTTCGATGGTCGCTGGGGAGTCAAGTATGTTTTGTGCATATAATAATCGGTTGCACGTTCGTCTATGCGTATTAAAAGTTTTAGGAAAGCTAACGGGATGATCGAACTGCAGATTTTTATGCATTTATAGGTAATTTGAAAGTGGGAATTTGCATAGAATGCGTATAATATGAGAAAAGATATAAAATACCCGAAGTATGATGTTTATACATTTTTAATTATACAAATCATGACAAATACGAATTTGCATAAATATTCACAGTCTAGTGATGATTAATACTTAGATAATTACATAATGAAACGAAGTCTATAGTTAACTGTTTGGTTGAAAGTAACTATGAATGTTAATATGTAGAGTAATTATATATATTGCTATAGAGTATGTTTATAACTCTAATAACTAATTATTAAGATAGAAAAATACTGGTGTATATATTTAGAAACCTTAATATAAAATGTTAATATACAAATACGTCAATTACGAATAAATCTTGTTCTATAAGAGTACTGTTTGATTTGGTGAAAGGATATTTTTTGAAAAGTAAGAAAATGAGGCCAGATTCAGTTAGTAAATAACGCGATTTGGCGAGGTGTGGCATGATCTAACTCTGAAAGTGCGAATTATGACGTCGCGGAGGCGGTCGATAATAACTAATTGTTATTATAAACTTACAGTATAGGTTTAATCATAATAGCTTGAGGCTAATTGGATGGATAATTAAGGGTAAAGGTAATTACGGGCGTATACACTGCATATACCATGCTATATTCGTGCTATATGCTGCTTAGTTGTCGACATGGCTTTAGGCTACGTTGCGTTTATGAGCTACGCGATCTGCTAAAGGACGCCCATCGAAAATTTCATCTGTCCTCGTCATATCTATCCTATTTGTTTTTCTTCAACGATCAATTTCTCAGGAATGTCCAGCAAACGGTTCTTTTGCACACTAGATGACTGCAATTACTGTCGATATCTTGTTTTCTGTTAATTATCAGTCAGTTTATTAAAAAGGTATAAATGTAGTACATCTGTTTACTATTAAATCTACTTTCATTTTCATTGGAATTTATCTAGGGCCTTTAGAGGTGTTTATAGAAAATATATCCAAATTATGAAATGCGTTGCTTATGATACTTAAATGATCTTGCATACTTTACAAATGTTTAAACTCAAACGTAAAAATAATTTTTCTTAAGGTGAACAAGGAAATACGTTGCAAATATAAAATATGAATATTTCTTTAATATTATACATGTAGTTGTATTACCAATGTATTATACTAAACAGAAAGTAAGTTCTTTATTATACATTGCATGAATGTAACGTCGGTATTAAATATTAGAATATCAAAAATATCAATAATGGAGAAATTAATTCAAAATATAAACTATATGAATATAACAACAAGTATTTAGAAATACGAATGTTCATCAGCCGTTCGTTTCCTAATTGCCTAATACATACTTCGATTTGCTTCTAAATAGTCGCTGTAGAACATTAATACGGATTTATATCCGTGATATTCACAGAATCATCTTCGAAGCGAGGTCGATGTTAAATCCAAATTACACGTTCTACCGAAATAGAGGGTCAATCTCCTCGATTTCGCGAGAAATCACACTTGCCCTCGGCTACTGTTTCCACTCCAGCATTGTACGCATGCTACCGGTTTGCGGCATCGAAACGGACCATGGGTTTCGTCAAATTACCAATTAACGTAAACGCCAGCAACAATAGCTCAAAGCTGTGTTTCCTTTGGAACGATGTACCATGCGAACAAACAGACACGAACCGTACCGTGCTGGAGCATAAAGCCGTAGGACGATTCGTTCAACGGAAAAAAAAATTTTTCCATGATACTTCTGAAAACGTACCCCATTCACGAGATATTGACGCGAAAGTGAGATAAACTTGAGAAAACTACCAACAGTTTTAACGATTGTTATCTCGTTTGAAACTGTAGCACGTTCATATGTTTAACGTTGTAATAAGAGTTTTATAAAATATACAAAATATTTCGTCCTTGAAAATCATGGCTTAGCGGAATGAAACTTGCTCTGTTATATCTGCTACTCGTAACTATTTCTCGTAAGCAATATTTCCTCTATCATTTTTCCATATCACCATATTCAAACGCAAAGTAACTTAGCCTGCGATATATCATATATAAATCACTTCATAAATAATAATGAAACGCATTAAAGTTAATCACGCTACACAGACAGTCTCTGTGTATTCGCGATATTCGAAAGGAGCATTCAAAGAAGTCGCTAATTAATATCAATCTACCCATATATTATTGTTTACGAATCCTCGCGGTATCATTGTTCGTTTGAATAGTAGCAGTGTTTACAAAACGCAGGGAAGGGCAAGGGGTGGGACTGGCCTCTCGAAACAACATTGTCTCTTTTCCTTTGCACCAGCGATAGAGGCAAGGTCGTTCCATTGAAGCGGGACAGGCGGAACGGTGAGCGGATCAGTGAGCCGAGTCGTTATATCGCTGAAAAAAAGGATCGAAACGTTCGCGTTGCGGCCAGAAGGGTGGTTCGACGCGGTTGCCGCCACGGATTCGTTGACGAAGAGGTTGAAGAGGTGAAAGTGGCGACGGAAGAAGATGCACTAGAACAGCGGAGACGGAGCGAGGGGGTGAAGAAAGGGGAAGGGGGATAGAACGCGACGCGGTGACTCCTGATTATTTGTAATTTGCCGGGTTGAAGCACTCGAGTGCGGCCGACGCTCAGTGACAATGTATCCCGTGGCAGATAGTAACGAGCAACGCGGAAAATACAAACGAATATGCCACGAAGTGACACCTCTCAATGACACTCATTTGTTCCTGCTGTTACGCGCTCCGGCATATTGATGCCAGGGCGTGGGAGCCCTTTGGCCTGTATCGCGCGGCCCCAAAGAAGAACACACAACCGCTGCACCAGACTCGCCACTTCTACGATAACGACAAACGATGAATCCCTTGTTTTTAATGAGAAATAACGGTTCTTCACTTCTATCATTATGGGGCTGCGTTCTCGCGCGCATTCTCAGTCCCGGCGAGACGATGACGATTTTTGGTGCGCGATGAAAGAGTTGCGTGGTAATGCATATCCGATCCTCAGCCAGTGTAATTGGGAAGCTTTGAACAATTTTTATGTCTGCTAGTATTAGCAAAAACTTTCGTCTGGAGAAATTGTTTATACTAACAAGTTGGAAGTCCGTGAGAACATTCAAAGATTTATTAGAAAATATTCTATTCTTTGTTGTTCTGACACGTGTAATTGGGAAGCTTCGACAAATTTTTAAGTTGTCCATCATTCGCGAGAACTTTGGTCTGGAATAACTGTTCATCCTAACGTTGGAAATTTGTGGGAACATCCACGGATTTATTAGAAAATACTTCTATTCTTTATGATTATAGCCCGTGTAGTTGAAGCTTTGACAAATTTCTGGATTCTTCAATTATTCGTAATTATTCGTTGCCCAGCCTAACGTTGCAAGTTTGTCGGGACACTCAAGGATTTATTGGAGAGAAAGTACTTTTGTTCTGTAGTATTATAGCGTTGCGTTATTGTACACTTCCAGCGAAATTGGCGATGGTGTCGACTTTTAATGGGCGATGAAGAAGATGCGCGGTGCTTTCGTTGCTTTGAAAACTACGTAAATTTAGCATTCGCATTCATTGTAGAGAAACGTTTCTTTTTAAAATCTGAATCATCATAGACCACCACTGCTACCAATAACAAAAGTATGAAATTTGTAGCAAAATATAAAATTTCTCCACGTGATTATCAAGTGGCCGATTTCAATCATTCTGATAGTTCTTGTATTAATTTCGTTAGGTTCGCGGGAATCGCGAAGCGTAAGAAGGACAACGATGAACATCGAGATCGATTAATTCAAATTCGTGAGCCAGGTGACGGGCGACAAGTGGAGGTCGGATTTGTTAACGAAGTTACAGATTCCCGTAATCAAGGTGGGAGGAAAGGGATTTTGGGCTCGCGGTCCTCGCAGATGTTCGATATATCTTGCGTATTAGCATTCACAATATTATTCATATATGCAGAAGCCCGATACATTTTGGCTCGGTGTGTTCCTTCGATGTATACCTACGCGCTGAGGGATATGGAAGAAAACAGCGAACAGCGGAGTGTGAGAAAGAGGAACAAAGGGATGGCTGAGCGTAGCGTCGAGGATTTGAAAAGACCGGCGGAAGGGTAAAGGGGGAAGGCCGAATTATGCACGGCGTTGCCTCTGCGTCACAATCACTTGATTTCGAATTATAATTTCGTTGAGTACCCTTTTCCTCGTTAATAAATAATGGATTTGCCCTGGTTGTCATAATCGATATCGATATGTAAAATTCAACATTTACTTGTGACATCTGATCAAAATTTTTCACGAACGGATTGAAAAAAAAGTACACAGGATATATTAAAAATCGTGACACGCATAAAGCGAAAATTACTCGAAGAATGGAAGGAGAATGCACACTCGGGATACTCAGAATATAATATTACATAGATTCTAAATAATTAAAAAATATTTGTATAATCCTAACATTGGATATCAACGAAAAAAACGACTTAATAAATGATATTCCATTGTACTGATTTCACGAAACAAATGAAATATTAAGAAGAATTTTCCCTGCTAATATACCATCCATGCACAAATATACAAATAACTCTTAATAGATCAAAGTTCGTGTAATCAAGGTTTTATCGAATATTTTATTAGAAATTTTATTCTTAACTTATATTTCCAAAATCCTGAAGCTACCTACACACACACGATACAAATCCAGGCTGCATTTTTTCGGTTCTACTCGTACTTTTGACTGTACAATGAAAAAACAAGGTTTCCTTCTTATCGTGATTCGACGTGCATTCGAGGAGCATCGGCGAAATAAAAGAATCCAAGAGAAATACGGTAACGGAGATTGGAGAGTGGGGGGAAAGACGAAGTTTCGAGATAATGGGTATTGGAAGAAATTCTCTGAGCAACCCCTGCAGCCAGACACTAAACACTGAACGGCGGGGGCGCAGTTTGTCTTGACCCATTAGGAGAAACGCTAGTTGGCTTGCTCCGCAGGGGTGGATAGAGCGATAGGGGGTGGAAAAGAGGAAGCGGTTGTTTTATGGCCCGGCATCTGTTCGACGATCGTCTCGTTCCGATACCACTTTATCCTCGGCGTTAGCTGTTTCCTAACTGTTTGCGAAACAAGCTCTGCCTTTCTTCCTTCATCCCTTTTTCACTTCGCTGTTCTCGGAAACGCCGCACCGAACCCGTACACCGTACCTCTTTCTCCTTCTTTCTCCTTCTGGGTTGGTTTCCTCGGTTCTAAATTCTTTTCTTGTTTTCTTCACCGCTTCCTGTAAGAAATACTTATTTCACGGTGTAAACTTTTCGAATTTAATAGGGGTAAAATCTTGTTCGATCTTCGAACCGCGTTAACATTTCATAACATTTCGATGGAAGAAAATTGTCGAAAATAAGTTGTACAATAAGTTTCAAACGTAATGACATGTTTTCAGGTTGCCAGAGGTATTTTCTTCTGAGGTAGTTTTCCAACCATAAAGGTACCTATCCGTTTTACGGAATAGTTGTTTATAAAGATCTCTGAGTAAAAGGAAAATTCGTGAATCCGGTTAATACATATCATGATTTAATAACTGCGCGAAATCATTCTAATCAACCGTTTGAAGATAATCAAGATCATATCGTACAAGTATAGAACTCCTGTTTAGTGTTTTTTCTTTTTTTTTTTTTTTGCAAATACAGGATACTCGGTTCTATACTTTATTAATGTGGCAGTAAACTGTAGTTTTCGCTAGCGTTATAACCTTATCCTATGTTCAGCCGCACACATCGAGAATTACGCTAAAAGCACGCTAAAAGTAAAGTGTTTCTAGATCTACCGAGGCACAGCAAAAAGCATCTCACATGATCTCTCTTCTTCGCTCCGTGTGTAACATCGGTCTACGATCTCGTAAGAAACGTACGCAGATATCGATCGACAAAGAAAGGAGGAATTGGACGAGCTTCAGGAAAGATGGGAACATTAGCTGGGAAGGGAATAAGCGGTGTTTTTCACCGCGAGATACGGGGTAGCAATAAATAAACGTATGGCGTAGAGGGAGTCGGCGATAATACGTGATCCCCTTGCGCTGAATACTTAATGCTAAGTACTCGCTGTATTTGCATGCACCCCTACCCCGCTCGTCCCTCGACTCCTTGGCGATTCCACCGCGGAGGTATGATCCTCCCGCGCATATGTGCAGCTCGTGCGCCATCATACGTTTCGGTATGTCCTCTCTCGCGCGTGAAGAGAACGAAAGCGAGAGACAGAGAGGGAGAGGGAGAAAGAGCGTTACGTGTAACGAGGACAGCAGGTAGGGTAGAGGGAAGCTACTATTGAGTCGCAACACAATAAAATAACATGAAATACTTGGGATGGAGAAAAAGCGAGAGGAAAAGGGAACGCGGCAAAACCCCGTTCTCCTCTGGCCGCGGAGAATCCAGACCCGCAGTAAATGGGGGAGGTTGCTTCTGCTGCCGGTGTGTATGCATTATGCACGAAGATAATGCTCTCGGATACTTCGTCTGTATGGGAATAACGCGGAAAGCTGTGAGCCCCACAGGCTTCGAAGCGCGAGAATAACTCTTTCCGCGAGGCGCCACCGTGAATCGGGATCGCGAGCTTCCTCGATTTATTCTCGGATCAAAGTCAGAAATTTGCCAAACCTGTGGTTATGTAGAATGATAAGTGGATGATTATGCGTTTATGGGAAATTTAAGTGTGCAACAATGGTTAGGCTGTAGGCAATATGTATGTAAAAATATGCAAAATGTGCACGAAGTAAAGTACTCGTTATCGTATTTAGGGGTGAGACAAGTTTTTATTACAGTTTCAGTTGTGTTCGTAGGAAAATATGAAGTCACGTGAAGATTTGCAGTCTAGCGATAATAAAGATAGATGTAACAGCTAATTCTACTTGGCTGAAAGATTCAGATAAAATTGAGACGAAGATTGAGGTATTTTCAACTTACATATCTGGTGTTCAATAGAATGGTTATCAGAGCACTCGATTTTCGCCAAACATAAAACAAGCTTCATCGGGACGCTATTAAACTTTGCTCGTTGAAACTATACGTCGAAACACGAGCTGCTCCGAGTTGACAAGAAATCGGCAGAATTTCTTTGCACGCACCTGAATCCAATTGAAGTTGCCATCCGCAGGCAGGCGAGACAAAGTAATTTGCAACGACAGTACCTTCGAGACACATCCCATATACTCGTGTCACCGGCGCAACCGTGTGTGCGTTTGTTTTACAGGGACTCCCAAAGGTGAATCGGTACTGCAGTCATGTGTGGAAGCACGTGTACGCGTACACGTGTATGAGTGACTTTCGATGTATCCCAGGATAGTTCTGGAACAGCGAGAAGAAGTAGAGAAGGTGGTGTGCGGAAAAAGAAAGATCGAAACGATGGAACGAGAACATGAAGCAGAAAACGAGACTGAGAGAGAGAAACAGGATAATAGAACAGTCATTGTAGAAGAAAGGGAGAAAAAGATAGACGGGAATAGCTGGTAAAAGGAAAACGGAAGATGTTGCAGGTTCGTGGAGGCGAAACGAGTCGATATGTACCTATACATGGATGCACCTATGAACGACGTGAGCCTATGTGCGTATATGTATATATGTACATATCGGGCCAGCCTAACCTAAATTCTGAATAAAACGGGGGTTGCATAAGAGATCAGGGGTGTGATGAAAAACAAACAGCGGTTTAGGTTGCTGTTTGATCTTCGGGCCAGGCATTCACAGAACTCTCGACTCCCGCGGTATTATCTATTGACTGCATAGGATAGCGTGTGTGCGCTTCTTGCACGTCCACCCGTCAGGTTGCATCGTGTTTCGGTGCAGTGACGAGAAGTAGATGCTGATACGAGCGCTGACCGTGGCTTGTACACCGACGAGTGCTGGCGACGAAGCCTTTCAGCCTTGACGCTGCTGCTCCCGACGACGACATCGCGGCTGCTTGGCATTTGGGAATAGCTTTTATGCGCTTCCTACCTTTCATCTTTAGCGCTTGATGATGCTCTCGAAACACGGAGAAAGAAAGCTAGTCCGGAAACGGCGGCTGCCTGTGACTTTTGCAATAGTTCAATAACGACTGGCCTCTTGTCGCTCTTCCGACTTCTCGAATTGTTGAACTTTTCCGTGTCGAGAACCTTAAAGAATCTTTGGGTTCTTTAGTGCAACGAAAATTGTTTGTATAAATAGAATTTTATATCAAATACCGTTATCTTTTTGTATAAATAGTCGCAAAGTAAAAGATTTGCGTGTCCAAAGAATAATTATATTCGGAATAATAAAATTCTCAATATAGGAAGATAGGATTTTGTATGGCGCCATAGGATACATCTTTGGTTGTATCTTAAATTGTTAAAGATTACAATACCAACTTCGAAAGTATTGATCTAATTTAAAAAAAAATTTCAAACAGAAAGAACAATCGTGAAGTAACTATAAATAAAATTTGATCGATTAACGAAGGAGGGCTCCGGACAAGACAGTCGCTGCGTAAACCTCTTGAACAACTGTAGACCCCTTCGCGGTACTCGAGGATATACGAAGATACACATGGTTAGTGTAGTCGATAGGGAGTGGTTGGGTTGGTTGGATACACACATCGCCTGGTGATTTCTGGCTTTGCTCCCATCACGCTTACACGCACGCTCCTTTCGTATGTACTCATCGGCTTATCTTCTCATCTTTTGCCTTCGACTGTTGCGTGTCTAACGCGTCCGCGTCCTCCCTTCGTCTCCTTTAGGCTTTTCCTTTCACCGTTGCCTTATTGAATATCCCACGAGTGGAAAATCAGTTCAACCTCCATGAAAGGAGTCCACCAACCCTTGGCTGTTTGCCTCGTTCTTCCTTTCGGTTTTCCCACCCTCGGCCTGCCAGACTCCAGTTATCGCGTTCATTGCGATTTCCTGCCGATCAAAATTGAATCACGGAAGAAGCAACTTCGTTGGAAGGAACGAGGAAAGCAAATTGTCGCTTGGAAGATTTTTACAATGCCGAATGCTTATGAATAAATTTATGCTTTTTATTGTGGAATTAATATCTTGATGTAAAAGTGTAACATTCGTGTGAAGAGGAGTATCCATGAATATTTGTAGATTGTCGTTTATTGACTAATTAAGTTTAGATTTATCCAATTTTGCCATCTAAAATTACTTTCGTGTGATTACAAACATTAGAAAAATGGTTCTCACCCTTTGACATTTCGAGATTCGGACCCTTTGTGGTTATAAAAGATCATCGCACTATGTGAAGGGCACTTGTAATAGTACGTAATCTCTCTTCTCGTGATTTTATTAAACACAGTAAAAGGTCAAGATAATAATTTATATTCTTTGCAATGTACAAAATATTCTTGTCGTGGTAGCAATAATAACAAAATTATATGTACGTAAGTTCAGTACTCGAACACCTAAATCTAACGTCGAATGTCATTTTGCTTTACCCTCATCTTCAACCAAGGACTCGCTTTTTACGATGATCGTATTAGGATGAGCTTGAAAAGGCTACATTTGGCGAAACGTTGCCGCGAAACGTCGCGTTTGACGTCTTCATGTATCATCTGTCGGTTTCCGTTGCGCACGCCATTATAATATCCCGTAGGATACGAGATGACGCGAAGCGAACACGTCGTTGTGTATAAATGTATTCGCAACGGTGGAAAGTATCGCGAACGCTTTTGAGTCGAAAGAGGGCGGAGGGTGTGGAGAGAAAGAGAGGAAAAAGAAGAAAGTGGCGCAGCGAACGAATATCCCTCGTAGATTTCTTTGCATAGAGAATTTGATCGTTTGTCAAGTAGACGGCGTCTCGCGCAAATTGATGCAGCGGACCGGTGCTCGGGAAATTGCTTCCTCGCGGATTGAATTTTCTCCTGTGAACGCACTCGTGCAGCGGCTGATTCGATTTTACACGAGACAATTCGGCATGAAGAGTTGCATCCGAACATAATAGATATTTCGAAACAGTTTTTATTTTGTTTTCAAATGGGTAACCGCGCCGGTTGTCCCGTCATTGTTTCACGACTACATATTGCAGTTGCCTGTATCAGAGCCTGATTGGCTTCTGGTATTGTTGCACCGTCAGTTTTATTTCCTTCGGAATTGACCTATAATACAATAGGTCGATCATTTCGCTCGCCCATGAGATCGAACATTCAATTTGCAATTTAATAATTTACGATGGGGGCTGTTATACTTCGGATTTATTATTCCCTATCCATCCGTTCGAGTATACTTCTCTCACCATTTTTCGAATATATGCTGGATATTCAGTTATATTCTTGACAATGGTCTTTGGAAATTCTATAGCATCGATTGTTGTTCCTCTAAGCTTTTTACCGTTGGAAATAAAACATCTAAATAGTATTCACGACCAATGTAATCTTTAATCAAATCTCTGTTCGATTAAAGATCCAAAGAAACTGGACCACAAGAAACTATAATTAATTCGGTTAGCCAGTTTTAAACGCCACGGTTAAGTAGAATTAGCGGATAGCCGTGCTGAGGAATAGAGAACGCTACACCTACAGAATGAGGGCAAGGTGTGGAAAGAGATGAAAAGTATCTGAGATAAGTGAAAAACAAAACGATATCCTTATTTTAACTAAGAAGAAACCACTTGAAAATCATCGTCAAAGGGCACACTCGTGCATACCGAGTTCATAGGTGTGTACGCGGGAGACTAAGAAGATTCAGAAGCTCTTTACTTAACCATTTCCTTCGGAAAGCTTTAGCATCCGGCACACTCTCTTTTGATCGTTAGTTAAGAAGTGAATAATATTAATTAAAACGTTCTTTTGCGGTGTGGCTCTTTCTTCTCTCGGCCCTGGGGCCGTCGTCGTCGCTGTCGAGCCCTTTTTCGTAAGAGGAGGAGGGAAAGAAGGTTGGAATGAGGCAGGAACC